>NC_041728.1:25617706-25632706 GCF_004115215.2 Ornithorhynchus anatinus | reverse complement strand
GATCGGCAGTATGTTCTAGCAAAGAGAAACTTGGGGTTGGGCAGCTGAATCATTACTGCTGAAAAAAAATCTGAATTGCTGAAATGCCCTCAGATAGGTTTGAACATCTTTGTTTGCCATTGTGTGAGTTTTGAGAAAGGCATTCAGAACAAGTTATAGATGAAGAAATATTGATAAGGAATAGTTTTGCTCCATTCAGAGCCATTTTCTCATAACAAAAACATTTTGAGTTTGTTTTTTAGACATCTATTCCCCCTGCTGGTGATATTTATTCTTATTTGGGTCCAAAAAAAATTTGATCAAAAGAGAAGGCAGTGCCTGGAGAAATGTTTGTAACAATTATGATGTGATTTCTCTCAGAGAGATTTCCTAAGGTCCCATCTATAAAACCTAGAAAGCTAATTAATTAATTATGGTATTTACCAAGCACTTAGTAGGTGCCAAGTTCTGGGTAGATGCAAGATTATCAAATTGGACACAATCCCTTTCCCACACGGAGCTCAATCTAAAACGGAGGGAAAACAGGTATCACAACCCCATTTTACATATGAGGCACCTGAGTCCCAGAAAGGTTAAGTAACTTGCCCAAGGTCACTCAGCAGACCAGTGACAGGGCTGGGAATCGAGCCAGGATCAAGCTGTCCTTTCTGCTCTCCTATCTCTACCCCTTTAGTCCTAGAAGAAGAACATACTTGGTAGAACACCAAGTCAGGTTAGAATTATGAATTTTCAAAATCGTTCAGCCCCAGCCTCCTTCCTCTCCCTTCCTTGATGCGGTCTAATCTTGCAACACTTCCTCTGTGACTTCCACCACCTAGAACTGCCCTTCTGGGTTACTCTGCTTCATCCAAGTGACCACGCAGGTCGAGGCCAGTGCTGGTGACCAGACCAGCTCCCCATCAGGGACGGCAGGCAGCTGGGGCCCAGGAGTGGGAAGAAGTGGCTTAGTTGAAGCAGCGTGGCCCAGAAGACAGATCCCGAGCCTGGGAGTCAGAAGGACCCAAGTTTTAATCCCAACTCCGCCACTTGTCTGTTATGTGACCTTGGGCAAGTCACTTCACTTCTTTATACCTGAGTTACAGCATCTGTAAAATGGGGATTAAGACTGTGAGCCCCATGTGGGACAGGGACTGTATCCAACCTGATTAGTTTGTATCTGCCCCAGTGTTTGTTACAGTAGTACGCTCTTAACAAATATCATTAAGGAAAGAATAAAAGTGGGGGAGGATAAAAGGGGAGGATTCTAAAACCATTTGAGCATGTGCCTTCCCCCATCTATTCCTGCAAACTGGGCCTCCTTCCCATAGCTCACTTGTCTTTTGACCCCTGGTTCATCTTTGCCACTTCTCAATTCTACCAGCCTTCATACTGTCCAGGGAACAGAGTTTTTTGTTGCTGTTTTTTGTTTTGAAATGAAAATGTCATGGATGTGACGTGGAGGGTGTTGTAATGAATTTTCCCTTGCACAGCATGTGGAGCTTCAAATTGATATGTACCTCAAAAGTTTTCTGGATTGGTGCTCTGAGAGCTGGGACCATCCTTTTGGGGTCTTAAAAATTTGGGACTGACAGAGGTCTCTTGAGACAGCATTCATTCAAGGCAGAGTTCTCACTGATGTCAGAGTAAAAAAATGGGTGCCCAGATCATCCAAACAGTTACCCTTAGCATTCATGGATACAACAGTGTATTCATCCATTTATTTATTTCTTCTTCACTAGCTATGATTTAACACAGTTCTATTGTACCCTCATAATGTCTGCCTGTCTCTCTTCCCCTTTAGAATATAAAGTCCTCAAGGGCAAGGACCTTGCTTCCTACTTCGCTCAATCATTTATTCAATCATATTTATTGAGCTCTTACTGTGTGTAGAACATTGTACTGAGCCCTTACTACATGCAGAGCACTGTATTAAGAGCTTGGGAGAGTACAACAAAATTAGCAGATACGTTCCCTGCCCATAATGAGCTTACATTCTCGATGGGGAAACAGACATTAATATGAATAAGTAATTTATAATATATAATTTAAAGATATACATATAAGTGCTGCAGGGTTGGGGCAATGTCAAGTGTCCAAAGGTCACAGACTGAAGTGTGTACTTCTGTTTGTTCCCAAGTGCCAAGAACAGTGCCGAGCACCTGTTCTCCCTCCACCTTAGACTGTGAGTCTAATGTGGACCAAGGACTGGGCCCTATCTGCTTATATTAGACTCAGCCCAGTGCTTCATACAGCTCAATAGCTCCTCCTCTAGACTGTAAGCTCCTTGTGGGCAGGGAATGTGTATACCAACTCTATTGCGCTATACTCTCCCAAACACTTAGTAAATGCTCTGCACACTGTAAGCACTCCAATACCAATGACATAGTGCTTGATACCATGATTATTATTATTATTAATAAAGGGCTCTTCCTAGAGTAAGCTGCTCAATAAGTGCTCCTGATGATGAATTCTGGCCCACTGGACTTTGAGTTTCTTGAGGACAGGGATCATGTCTACCAACTTGACTGTGTTGTTCTCGTCCAAGCTCTTTGACCAGTGCTCAGCACACAGTCAGTGCTCAATCAACACCACTGACTGATTCAGCGCAACTTGATCACTGGCTCCGAAGCTGGGCCAGATCTGGTACTTTGGCACAAGCCTCTCAGTAGGGTGCAGTACTGATGGGCCCCAGTGTCTGCCTTGTGAGAGGAACTTTTGCTGGAGTCCAAGGCTGGACTAGCAGTGTCAGTCACCTGAACCCATTTTCTGGCTCTGCCTGCAGCCAGCCTGTTGGAGCCCAGAAACGCAGCATGGCATAGTGGATAGAGCATGGACCTGGAAGTCAGAAGATCATGGGTTCTAATTCCAGCTCCTCCACTTGTCTGCTTTGTTTCCTTGGGCAAGTCACTTCATTTCTCTGGGCCTCAGTTACCTCATCTGTAAAATGAGGATTGAGACTGTGAGCCCCATGTGGAATAGGGACTGTGCCCACCTGATTTGCTCATCTCCACCCCAATGCTTAGTACAGTGTCTGGCGCATAGTAAGTGCTTAATACCATAATTATTAACTTGGGGGAATCCTCAACCTGCCAGAGGGAAAGATCCAGGATCTGTAATGCATTCTGAACAGCATCAGTTGGTGGGATATTGTGCAGAAGATGAGGATTCAAGGAATAATAATAATTTATTCATTTGCATTTATTGAGCATTTACTGTGTGCAAAGAACTGTATTAAGCACTTGGGAGAGTACACTATAACAAACTAATATAATGCTTGCCCACAGTGAGCTAATAATATGGTTTTTGTAAGCACTTAACGCACACTGTACTAAGCAATGAGGTAGATACAAGGTAATCGGATTGGACACTGTCCCTGTTCTACAGTTTTAATCCCCGTTTTTATAGATGAGGTAACAGGCACAGAGAAGTGAAGTGAGTTGCCCAAGGTCATACAGCAAACAAGTAGCAGAGTTGGAATTAGAACAAGTCCTTCTGTCTCCCAGGCCCGTGCTCTTATGCACTAGGCCATGCTGCTTCTCTGGAATCTTCAGTGCCCCTACACATTGAGTTAACTGCAACCAATCCTTTGGGAAACTTGAACCCTGCTAACTAACATAGGTTCCGCAACCAAGAGGAGGGAGAGAGGTTGTAATCGGACCTCCTTAACAGTCAAGGAAAACAAGGGATTTCCTGGTAGCAGTAGTTGGACTGAGGGGGAAAGGAATTCTGCTAGGGGTGGACATACCGTAGAAATGTGTATCAAAAATGTCAGAGTGGTTTCATCAAGCCAACTTCCCCCAACTCATTTAATCCCATTGAATCAATGATGATGGTGGGGGTATTTATTAAGTACTTTCAGTGGCAGGCATTAGATTAAGCACTGGGCTAGTCAGTGCCATGTAGTCAATGACTGGATTGGACACAGTCCTTGTCACTCAGTCTAAGAGGTAGGGAGAACTAGTAGCCACTTTACAGAGAAATAGACTGAGGTCCAGAGAGGCTAAGTAACTTGTCTAAGATTACGTTGCAGGCCAGTAGCAGAGCTGGGGTCTATTCATTCATTCAATAGTATTTATTGAGCGCTTTCTATGTGCAGAGCACTGTACTAAGCACTTGGAATGTACAATTTGGTAACAGATAAGGACAGTCCCTGCTCTTTGACGGGCTTACAGTCTCTAATCGGGGGAGACAGACAGACAAGAACAATGGCAATAAATAGAATCAAGGGGAGGAACATCTCATTAAAACAATAGCAAATAAATAGAATCAGGGTGATGTACAACTCATTAACAAAATAAATAGGGTAATGAGAATATATACAGTTGTGCAGCAAGTACAGTGCTGAGGGGATGGGACGGGAGAGGGGGAGGAGCAGAGGGAAAGAGGGGAGAAGAGGGTTTAGCTGTGGAGAGGTGAAGGGGGTGGAGGATAAAGGGAGCAGAGGGAAAAGGGGAGCTCAGTCTGGGAAAGGAATCGTCCTTGACCGGGAATCGAACCCGGACTGCGACGGTGAGAGCGCCGAATCCTAACCACCAGACCACCAGGGAACCTAAATCTCTTGACTCCCAGTCTCATGTTCTGTCCATTAAGCCACATTGCTGCCCAATGGTTACTATAATGCAGTTATCCCATACTCCCCACCAACTACAAGAATACAACCCCCCACGAGAAGCAGCATGGCTTAATGGAAAGAGCACGGGCTTGGGAGTCCGAGGTCGAGGGTTCTAATCCCAGCTCTGCCACTTGTCAGTTATGTGACTTTGGGCAAGTCACAACTTCTCTGTGTCTCAGTTACCTCATCTGTAAAATGGGGATTGAGACTGTGAGCCCCACATGGGACAACCTGATTACCTTGTATCTACCCCCCAGCACTTAGAACAGTGCTTGGAACCTAGTAAGCACTTAAATACCATTATTATAATTATAGCAGAAACTACTTAATATATTTATATGAGAAAGTGTTGTGTTAGAGTCAGAAGCACAGGTAGGGTAGGTGAGGAGGAATAGTCATCTGAGTTTGGTTGAAGGGGAGAGCTTTTGAGTTGTATTGGGGTCTTGTGTGCAGACAATGTGTCTACCAACTCTGTTATATTGAACTCTCCCAAGTGCTTAGTACAGTTCTCTGCACACAGTAAGCACTCAATACCACTGATTGATTGATTTGGGAGCACCACAGAATCAGTCTTTTATCAGCTTGAGAACGCCCAAATGCCATAAAAAATAAATATCATTAACATAAAACTCTGCTCCAAAATTAACTATATTTCTGATAAGTCTTGCAGATGAGCAGTGCATAATGTGATATGAAACTTAGAAGTAAATTCTAAGAGAGAAGTTATTCACCAGTGGTATTTAATAATAATGGCGGCATTTGTTAAGCACTTACTATGTACAAAGCACAGTTCTAAGTGCTGGGGTAGATACAAGCTGAACAGGTTGTCCCACGTCTGGCTCACAGTCATAACCCCCATTTTACAGATGAGGTAACTGGGGCACAGAGAAGTTAAGTGACTTGCCCAAAGTCACACAGCTGACAAGCATATGAGCAGGGATTTGAACCCATGTCCTCTGACTCCCAAGCCCGTGCTCTTTCCACTGAGCCACGCTGCTATTTACTGATCACCTGTTGAACAAAAAGCTTTCTACTAAACAAATTACATGTTCTGTGCCCTCAAAGAGTTTCAAGCCTGATATTTAGATTGTGATCTCCCATGAAGGCCAGGGAATGTATCTAATTTTTCTTCTTTCATACTCTTTCCGAGCTCTTCTGTACACAGTAATCTCTCCCAGCACTTAGTACAGTGTTCTGTACCCAGCATGGCTCAGTGGAAAGAGCCCGGGCTTTGGAGTCAGAGGTCATGAGTTCAAATCCCAGCTCTGCCACTTGCCAGCTGTGTGACTGTGGGCAAGTCGCTTCACTTCTCTGTGCCTCAGTTACCTCATCTGTAAAATGGGGATGAAGTCTGTGAGCCCCACGTGGGACAACCTGATTCCCCTGTGTCTACCCCAGCGCTTAGAACAGTGCTCTGCACATAGTAAGCGCTTAACAAATATCATTATTATTATTATTATTACCCAGTAAGCACTTAATACTCCACTACTACAGTAGGTGCTCAATGAATACTAGTATATTAAAGTTTATTGATCTGCAGGAATTTGGCTGTTTTCCTTTCACAGCCACAAATTCCACTCTGTAGTATTGTACTCTCCCAGATGCTAAGTACAGTGCTCTGCACGCAGTAAGCACTCAGTACACTGGTCACTTTAACAGTGCAAATCCAGTTTTGGAAACCAAATTAGCATGTTTTGTAGTCATTAAAAAATAAGCACATTGAACCAAATATAAACATTGCACATGTTCATGGCTCTCTAAAGTGTGAGCTCATTGTGGACAGGAATGTATCTGTTATATTGTACTTTCCCAAGCACTTATTACAGTGCTTTGCACACTGGAAGCGCTCAATAAATACAATTGAATGAATGTTTGCACAAGGGCAAGGTATTTCAACAGGGGCCACCATGCCTTGCAAACTGAAAGCCATGAACCTAAAGCATAATAGTGCCAAGAGCCACCCATGAAAACCCTTAAATGCATTGGTGGGGTGAGAGGACATGGTAAGTGGTGAGGACTGGAGATCCTGGGGACGGTTGGCAGCTGCAAGGGAGACAGCCAGGGAAGGGGATGAGTGGGTTTATGTGGATAAGGATCCTGATTCCACTAACACCAAAAAAAAGTGCAGGGCTACACTTCAGCTTTCCACTACCACAGCAGTGAAAATCAACCACAAGCCTTGCAAGCAGAGAAAGGCGGCACGCTACTATCTCCAATTTGGCCACTCCTGTATTATAGGAAAAACTTACCTTAAATAAGCTTTTAATATTACCTTAATTTTTCACCATATTTTATTTTACACACCCACAACTAGAAAATAATTCATCCTTGTGGCTCTACATCTGAGAGAGTTATTAGATGTACACTTAAAATAAATACAGTCTAGAACTCAGTCATATCTTTGTACCTTTGTACCTTCATAAGTCCAGTGGCTTAGCACAGAGTGAAGTTAAGGTGAAGTTAGTATTTATAATAATACTAAGAAAAATAGTGGTATTAAGTGCTTACTATGTGTCAAGCACTGTATTAAGCGCTGGGATAGGTACATGAAAATCAGGTTCCACATGGGGCTCACAGTCTCAGTAGGCGAGAGAACAGATATGGTGGCCCTATTCTGCACATCTTCCCCAAAAGGCCTCCTTTAACTAAGCCCTCATTTCCTCTTTTCCCACTCGCTTCTGCATCCCCCGGCTTGCTCCCTTTATCCAGCATCAGCCCCCACCCAGCCCCACAGTCCTTATGTCCATATCTGTAATTTATTATAATAATAATAATGGCATTTGTTTAGCGCTTACTTTGTGCAAAGCACTGTTCTAAGTGCTGGGGAGGATACAAGGTGATTAGGTTGTCCCACATGGGGTTCACAGCCTTAATCCTTATTTTACAGGTGGGGTAACTGAGGCACAGAGAAGTTAAGTGACTTGCCCAATATTTATGTCTAGACTGTAATCTCACTGCAGGCAGGGGGTGTGTCTGTTATAATGTTGCATTGTACTTTCCCAAACACTTTGTACAGTGCTCTAAACACAGTAAGCACTCAAATATAACTGATTTTGCAGACAAGCTAACAAGCGCAGAGAAGTTATGGTGCTTTCCCAAGGTCACCCAGCAGGTAAGTAGCAGAGAGAGAATTAGAACTCAAGTCCTCAGAATCCCAGCCCTGTGCTCTTTCCATTAGGTCATGCTGCTTCTCATTTACTAAGCACCCACTGAACAGAATACACTGTATTAAGCACTTGAGAAAGTACAAAAAAGAGGCACAAAATATGCTACCTACTCACAGCGAGCTTAACACTCAGGGAGCAACAGTTGTAAAAATACTAACAAGTAGGGAAATCAGAAGAAATTGTACAATCACTGACATATAAATAAATGTTGAGGCTAAGAACCAATTTAAAGGACAGTGCTCAGCACATAGTAAGCGCTTAAATACCATCATTATTATATTGGTTTTCTTTATGAGGCAGAATGTTTACTCAAATTTGAGGTTCCAGCTTTCAGCTCACCTTTTGTATTGGAGAAGCACTACTAATGGGTTGATGTAACACAAGCACAAGGAAGAGCAATGAGAAATATTAGCTAAAGAGTACAATAGGGTAGGAATGGCAGTGACCTGGAAATAAATATGCTCGTTTCAGTCTTTTCTCCTCATCCTAAAGAGATTTCTATTACCCTGACTACTTTTCTTGTGTTTGGCAGGTAGTTTTGATCCTGATTCTTGCTTGAACCCAAAACCTGCATTAAATGACAATCCATTTTAACCTCTACTAAAACGGTGCTGTGAAACAAAGCAGTTTTGCATTTGTAGTTCACATGATTCACTACTCATCCGGAAATTATATCCGAGTTTGTAGAACCCTTAACTGAAACAGCTTATTACGATTGTGTTCTGCCCTTGTGAACCTGCTTTTGTTAGCTTTGCTGTACGATTCTAAGGAGCTAAAGAAATTGTCATAATCCAAGCGGTTACATTTCAAACACATGACACTTTCAGAGGCACCTTGATGAAAATACAAAATGCCGAGTCTTCCGAGAAGGCTCCCTAGACGGTAAGATCGCTGTGGGCAGGGAATGGGTCTATTATACTGCACTCTCCCAAGCGCCTAGTACAGAGCTCTGCCTACAATCAGCGCTCATTAAATACGACTACATCTTTGAAAACCGGGTTGCATCCCTACCGCACTGCCCCCTCTAAGGGGCCGAGGAGCGACTCCCTCCTCCCAAAGACAATAAAGCAGGCCCCCTTGGCTCATACATAGAAAGGGGCATTTTATTTCTTCCTTGTCGACATGATCCCTGGGGTGGCTCTGTCTGTTCAGCAATTTCCCTGATTCCTGTGTCAGAGAGTTGAGATGTTAAACCGCAGCCACCATGAAACTTTAAAATCCCTGATGCATGATGAATGGGTGCTGGGCAAAGCAGCTTAAAATCTCTGCTTTTGCTTCTCTTTAAACACTTGAAATTGACAGCGCCGTAGATCAAGCATTTCTTTTTTTCCCCCCTAAGAGAAGAAGCTCTGGCAATTTAACTTAAACAAGGGCAGGGGCATCACCGGCTCCAGACCTCACCCTCCACGATTACCTCTCCCGGCTGGGGGGCGATGCTCGGAGGGAGGGTGGGTGGATTGGGAGGATGGTACCAGAGGGGGGCTGTGCAATACCGACCTCTCTCGCCCCCCTTTATGTCCTTTCCTTCCTTCCTCTCGCCTTGCAGCACACACTGGGCAGGACCCACGTTCCCGCAGCTCCGGCCTGCAGACTAGCTGGGGGTCCAGGCCTCGAAAAGATCATGCGCAATGGCCCTGCTCCTGCTCCTCCTCCTCCTCCTCCTCTTCCTCCTCCTTTCCCTCCCCTTCCCGATGGAGGGGACTTGGCGCTCTGCCCACCGAGGCGTTCAGCGGCAGCTCCTCAGGGATCAGCAGGCAAAGTCACAGTCTGCACAAACAGAGCTTTCAAATTCATAAAATTCATAGGATTTTTCACAAATGAATGAACACAATTTTCTACCAATTTCCTCATTATGCAAATATGCAAAATATCAAATTTAGGCCAATTAGGGTCCTCCACAGTCCCAAATTCACCCGTTTAAGCCATAATTGCAGAAACTATCAAATAATTACGGGCGCTAATTGGAAATATTTGTGACAGATACAACAAATTCTTGCACAAATTACATTTCATTCTAGGAACCACTGCGCGCCACTGAAATTTTATCGAAGTCTAATTTAACTTACATAATGAGTTGAATTGAGTACTTGTTATCAAATTTGAGCAATTCATAGCCCCGTAATGTGGAATGATCAAATAAATTAAAAGGGAATTTATTCAATATTTTGTTGTGATCCTTTTCTCGAAACCACTGCTATTTTGGAGGGAATTTCCTCCTCCCGCTGCCCGGGGTGGGTGATTGGGGTGGCATGAAACCACCAGGATCGAGGCGGCTGCAAAGAGAAGCAGCCGCAGCTCGGATCCAGGGAGAGAAAACGAGGGGACAGTCAAGGAGGAGGAGAAGGGTAGGGAAAAACTGGGGGCTTTCTGCCCCCACCCCACTCCATCCACCCACAGAGGTAGGGGGACAAATACCCTTTTCCCGGAAAGGGCAGTAAGGGAGAGGTCGAAGAAATATTACCCCAATACCGATGGGCACACCACCTCTCCCCCTTTTTATTTAATTCATTTGTGAGATTGGGTTTTGTCAAGTTAATGCTTTCGGGTGAAGACGAGAGCAGTTTCAAATGGATTTGATTTCGACAGATTTTCCCACCCATCGCTCATACAATACTGCGCGGCCCACGTATGCTGGTGTCACGCACCTAATCCCGCACAATGGCTCTTTCCCCATCCACGAACCCAAAAAGGGTCTGAATGCATCCCGACACCACCACGCACTCTCAAGATCAATCACGTCTCCCTCCTTCCTCCGCTCCAAAACGTTTTTCACCAATTTAGGCACGTAAAGAGTTAAGCGGGTTGAGGTCGGGTCCTGGTGTCGGGTATGGGTGGCTCCAAATAATTTCACGTACCCCTATGACAGTGGATCGTCACACTCCTGGATAGGACATCTTCCCATTTATATACAAATAAGTACACATCTACCCACTACATGTGCGCTCCCACACACAGACACATTCAGAATGCCTTCTCCACAGAAGGTCAGCCACCTGGACGTGGGCATTTATTTTTATTTTGAACAGTCACACACCCTCTCTCTGTCACACACACACATTTTTTTTTAAACTGCCTTGTGGCCTCGTTGGCGGATTATAAATGTCTTCTCGCTGTGATTTGTTTAATCCGTGGAAATGGTGCTGGTCCTATGTAAACAAGCCAAGTGCGGAATGAAGGCAGCTACCCATGCGTGGCCGGCCTGCCTATTTGTCAGAAAACCTTCATAAATACTGAGCCGGGGCTGGGCAAGGATGTGATGTCTCCATTTTTTTTTTGCCAGGAAAGGGCACTGGGGAAGACAAAGCGAGGCAGCGCGGTGTGTAACCTTTAAGGGACAGATCGTCTGTGTGCTTTTAGGCAGGGAGCTCGCTTTCCGGGTAATTCACTGCAAAGAGATGCTGCATTATTGTACTCTTGGGTGGGTACGTGTGTGTGTGTACGTTGTGGTGGAGGGCAAAGCCTCACCGACACTTTCAAGTCGGTGCCATCCTATCATCCATAACTGTGCAGGCGGAGAACCGGAATTTTAATTCCTTTGATGGAAAAAATGAGCATATATATATACACATATATATATACACACACACGCACACACACGATGTTGGGGGATGATCTGTCTGGGTTAACTAACTTTTGATATATTTTAAGGGAAACCCTCCCATCCTTGGTAGAATCGTTCTTTAAAAAAAAAAAAACAACCCAAAACCCTCAGGTTCCCCAGAGAGGAAAAAAAAATGCATCTCACAGATTCAAGAGGTGAAGATGGGGTGTGGATTTCTTCAAGGGTGATTCATAAAACTAGTAACAGCCCAAACTTAAGTTTTCTCATTCTCCTATATTCTTGCTACATGTATGCATTTTACTATTTATTTATTTTTTGAGAAAACTGCATTGGTGCCTAATTAAACACTTTCTAACAAAAGCAGTAATTACCTCCTGTAATTATTATGGTCCTTATTTATAAAAAGTGTGAGAAAATGTCGAGTATTAAAACATGAAAGCAGCTATTAATCAAACCTTTACACCTTCTTTAACTCGGGCGTAATGGTGGGTATTATCATAAATCTACTCTGATAGTAACACAAGAATAATGAGTTCAGTAATGATAGCGATGATGATCATAATGATTTTAACCAACAAAGAATGGTGTAGATTTATTGCTAATAATGTGGTACAGAAACCTCTTTCATTAAAATTACCTGTATGTACTCTGCACTGTAAAAAGTGAGGATACTGCATGTGTATGTACACACACACACACTCCACTGACTTTTCAGGGGCCACAGCCCTTACCTGCTTAGCTCTAAAGATGGAATGACTTCTGCCCCTTTCTTAGCTAATGCTGCTTAGGGCCTTCTCAGGCAGCCCCACTACCAAATGAAAGGGCGAAGCATCTTGGCCTGGTCAGAGCCCCACTAAGGGACGACAGTCCCAATCTGGGGCCTTGCCCTCAGCACAAAGGTGAGGATAGTTAAGGAGAGAGAGGAGAAAGCCAGGGTGATCCAAGCTTGTTAGAAAGGCGCATTATGACCCTAACCCCCTGTGGCAACCGCAGGGGGCAAACCATGGAATCTACAAAGAACAGAGGGAAAAGAGGATGAGGAGAAAAGGGGGGGGGGGGGGAGGAAGGAGAAAAGGGGCGGAAGGAAGAAAGAGGAGAAAGAAAAAAGTGGGGGTTCAGTGTTTACGGATCTCAACTATAGCCAAGCCTCTCATCCTCTCAGCACCCATCCCTTCCTTGACCCGCTTTTCTGACTTCCCATCTGGGGAAGTGGATTTCTTAAAAGGGAGCAACTCGGGTGTCTTTCTTCACTGAAAAAAAATATATATGGCTGAACGGGGGAGGAAAATCGGCCAAACGACCTTGGTCCATGCTCCAGGCTAAAAGTTTGGTTATTGGTATTTTTCCCCTAGTCTTTTTTTAAATATCTGCAGCTACTTCTTCCCTAATTTAAACCTCTTGGGGGTGATCCCAGGGGCCTCGATATTTGCCATTCAACTTTCACCCCTTAGCAAAGCCTCGCCACCCCGTCCCAAAATTCGGAATAACGTGGATTTGCCAAGGCAATGCTCAATGTTTATAACACACGCAGTGGCGTCGGTCAAATTCCGGTTGTCTAACCCTCGAAGCGATTCGCTCCTTCTCCCCAGTCCCAGTAAATCACTTCCCATTGTGCAGGTGAAACCACTTTGAAAACTGCCCTTTTGACTGGTTAGAGTGTGTTCATGTTTACAAAGGCCATTCTTTTAAAGCATGGTAAGATTATGGAGTAACAGGTAAAATGCGCCTAATGCAACGGTGGCATAATTACATTTTATCCATAATAAAGAATACATCTGTAGTATTTTAACCTTGGTTATGAGTTATGAAATCGGTGTATGGTCCAATTAACTACATGGTTTAAAAAAAACTAAGGCACTATAAACACACCGGTTTTAAATGTCCTAATTAGTAACTTGCTCATTAATTAACTTTCTGATTAATTGTGTAGCAATCTAATTTGTAGATGAGCCACTTAAACAGTGATACCTTGTAATTCTTTCTTCTGTCTTTAAAATCCGTCCGTAAAATCCGATTTTGAATTAGATTGCCCTCCCAATACTCAAGATCTCCTGCTTTAGAAGTACAGTTTGACTAAAATTAAATTAAATCCTCACTGGCCCAAGGCAGTTGCGGGGATGTGAAGAAATAGGAGAAAATGTACAGATTTCAAAATTTTTTATATACAAATGAGTCCTGCCAAGTTCAAAGAAAGAGGGAGTCTCTACAAATTTCTTCCTCTACACTCATATCCACAGACCCTTTGGGGAAATAATATGATTAAGGGCAACCATAATTTGGGTTCAAACTTGTGGGACCACCACACTTTCCTAAGAATAGTACATAGAGTAATTTAAAGCAGTGGATAATGATGGGAGAGATTTAAATAGCAGCCCGCCTAGCATTGTAATATCCACTGGCTGTTGTATTAGCATCAGAAAGGACGCTGGTGTCGTGTTTTCCACCAGAGCTATTGTGGCCCGGGTGTGTCGCCAGCCCCATCCTGCAAAAAAAGCCTTTAGCCCTTATGGCATATCATTCTCTAAGTGAATAGAGATGAAGGCAGGGATATTAAGTGACTCTATAAAACATCCTGGACACAATTGTGTGATTGATGGAGGACAAAGTGGGAACAGCAGGACATAGGATCCTGGGAGAAGCAGCTTTGTCAATGCGAGAAACCCATCTCTGGAAACAGCTTCTCCTGGTGGAGTTTGCAGTCTATTTGTATGAGTAATCAGCTGAGCCCCCTCTCTGTCAGCTGTGTTTACTCACTGATTTTCTCAACAAGACAGCCATTGACACTGGATGGATGGGGCTAATCTGGCGCAGAACTGGCGGTTTTGCAGAGGCTACAGGTCGAAAATAGAGCGCGGAGCAAGCTTCACCTCGCCTAATCTAGCGGCTAATATTTATTAGAGCCAATTTATACCGCTGCTCTCTCAAAGAGCTAGGAAGGCCCGGGTGCAATTAATAACAGGGGCGATAACTACAAACAAACGAATGGTTTTTATTTATTGACTGGGAAGAATGAGGGAGCGCATATTCACACCTGGAGCTGTAGAGGGGAAGGGGTGGCTTGTAAGGATTTGGAACGAGAATGATGATGATGGTAACCCCCTCCCCAAATCGGTGGGAATTCAGCGGCCTTCTCGGCTTTCTGGCTACACCTCTGAACTCAGAGCAGCCGCTACCTGACCGCGAATATGACTTTGGGTCCTGCAAGGGTGAATTGTCCACGTTCCCAGCTAGCAGAGATACACCCCCGCCCCCCGGCCCCCAAACACACACAGGTTCTCCTACTCCTTAACGGCCTATAGGAGGGAGAGTCCACGGGCATGAAATACGTGTTCCCTGGCCCCATATAGAGGGAAGCCGAAGATGCATGCTCTATGTGGCCTCGGTGCCCTGATGAAAGCAGCTTTGGCCCCTGCTCACCCTGGGGATCGAGAGGGGGGAGAGGTTTAAGAGCCCGGGCGGGGGCCACTCTGAAAGCCAGCTGTTGGGCGTTTTAGGCTGGAGGTGGGGGGATGTTGCGGTCTTTTAATGCTTATCAAATTATGACTGTTTGCAGCTCTTTTTGCTGACTGGGCAAAGGCCGAGTGAATGCAGAATGGGTCTTGTGTACGTGGGTGTGGAGGGGGAGACGGAGAATAGGGAGAAGACGACAGGCTGCGATTGGAAATGTCTCTTAGCGAGCT
>NC_041728.1:25562706-25612706 GCF_004115215.2 Ornithorhynchus anatinus | reverse complement strand
TACAATACACCAAAGTTGGTAAGACTGTGTCCTGCTCTCAGGGAGCTTACAGTGATATTTATTGAGCGTATTGTTTGCAGAGCACTGTACTTGCTTGACAGAGTACAACAGCAGTAACAGACATATTCCCTGCCCACAAGAAGCTTGTCTAGAAGGGAAGACAGGCATTAAACTACGGATATGTGCGTAAGGATTATGGGGCTGAGGGTGGGGTGGATATCAAGGCTTAAAGTGTAAAAATTCAAGTTCATAAGTCATACAGGAGAGAAAGGTTGTATGGGAAATGGGGACTCAATCAGGGAAGACCTCTTCTAGGAGATGTGATTTTAATAAGGTTTTTATGGTGAGAGAGTGGAAGTCTGTTGTATAGGAAGGGGGAGGGAGTGGGCCAGAGGGAGGAAGTGGGCAAGGGGTCAGAAGCAAGATAGATGAGATCAGGTAATTTAATATTAATAATGAAAAATAAATTTACAAGGCTTAAAAATTAAGAGCACATTTGAGCTAATCTTTTAACCCCTCAAACTACAAGAAGTCTGCTGAAAATCCACCCAAGATAGCTTGGAAACTGTGATAGTACCCTGGAAACCCCAGATCACATGGGAATTGTGATAAACCCTGGAACCATACACCCAGTTATAAAGTGAGCTTCCAATGACATGCACTTGAACACACTGTACTCTCCCAAGTGCTTACAACAGTGCTTTGCACACAGTAAGCATTCAATAAATATGACAATGTACACTGCAGGTTTGGGGAGGTTCTCTCACCACCACGAACCACCCAAAAAAGGAGGAAACTTAATGAAGAAACATCTGAGAACTGGATCTTATTCTTGGCCCCAAACAGAAGTGACCAGGGTTCTAATATCACTCCACAATCAACTGGGTGACCCTGGTTAAATCACTCATCCCCATTTTACTGGGGCTCAAAGGGGATAAGATACCTGCTCTCCTGGCCTCTTATAATTTGAGTCCTCTGTAGGACAGGGATTCTATCTGAACTAATAATCTTACGTCTACATCGGCTCTTGGCCCATAGCTAATAAGCACTTTTTTAAAAAAAGTGATTTACTGACAGTAATTCCATCTTTATGAAGTGATTTTTATATACCACTGCGACAATATATGAAGTAACTATCTCTGCCTGGCTTATTAACCCTGTAAAGACCAATGACCAGTTTTGCCCTACTTGTCAAAGCCCTGCTAGAATTCTCTCATCCACAAGAGTTCCAATTAACCATCAGTCTCTGAGTCTTTTCAGCCCTTGTGAATACCTAGGCTTATTTAAACTTTATTCTGCTACTGCTGTTTGTGAATATTCCAATGTCACTCTCTTCATCTGGAGCATGAACTCCCTGTGGGTAAGGTATATGTCTTGTGCTTGTATGTAAAATGCATTACAATAGTAAGGTTCAAAAAAAAGTATACTGTTATCAATCTGCAATGGTGAAGCCTGAGTACTGTTTTTGTTGGGAGAGAGAAAGATCTTGTGTGAAATCCTTTTCCATCTGCCATTAAATGCACAGTAATATAAGACCTATATTTCTTTCATAGGAATTACATTAAAAAAAAATTAATAGTTCAAAAAACTTGAATAATCTCTGCAGTAGAAACTAGATTTTACCATACTGTAAAAACAATGTGAATTTTTATATTGGGTGTAGTCATGGATCAATGTTTCTAAACTTTACATTCTATGCCCGAAAGCATCTAGACATATATGCTTGATTTGAATATTATATTTAGAATTGCCAATTCATCCCTGAAGACCTTGAACAGAGAAAAAAAATAAATTGTTCTTTGGAAAAAAGGAATCTCCCATCAAGAAGGATTGCTGAATCCTGATTCTGGGACCCTGCACCAAGTATGATAGTAGAAATTGTATTTATTGAAGGTGCATGGAACTGAAATAAGGGAAACCCACTGGTAACATGTTCTGTCCACAGGAACAGGGGAGGATGACAAATACAATTAAATTCTTTATTCATTTGAATAAACATGAATAAGACTGCTGAAAATGGGTATAAAAGTAGTCTAAATGACAGAGATAATGACTTGTCCTCTAAGTCACATAATCAAGGCAGGTGGGATTTTAGAAGGTCTTTGATTGACAGGTCCTTGAGGCCAGGGATCATGTCTACCAACTTGTATTGTATTGTACTCCCCCAAGCACCTGGAACAGTGCTCTGCACTCTGTAAATGCTTAAAAAATTGGAATTGATTAATTGGGGAGAGTGGGCATTCAACAGCCTGAATGAGGGGATTGAAGCCGGGGCAGTCAAGGTGAATATGAAATCAGAGAATGAGACAGAGTAGAGTTCAAAGGAATTGTGTTAGATCTGTGAAGTGCTACTCACTCTGGTTCTTACTAACCTAAATCTGCTGGGGCATAGAGAAGTAGTGTGGCTGAGCGGATAGAGCAGGGGCCTGGGAGTCAGAAGGACCTGGGTTCTAATCCAAACTCTGCCACCTGCCTGCTCTGTGACATAGGGCAAATCACTTCACTTCTCTGTGCCTTGGGTCCCTCATATGTAAAATGGGGATTAAGACTGTGAGCCCTAAGCAGGGACTGAGCCCACCTGATTGTGTTGTATATACCCTAGTGCTTAGAACAGTGTCTGGCGCATACTAAGTGCTTAACAAATACTACAATTATTGTAATTATTATTATGGAGTTCAAGGAGTAGGTGGGCAGGGCTTCAGCCTCCTGAAGTGATCACAGAGATATGCGCAGGACCTATTTATGTCCAAAGTGATTGTAGTATAGTGTTGATATTGTGTTGTGCTGTAACCTAGCAGGTGATTGCCTTGAGAGTCACTGCAGTCTTTGTTAAACCAGCCATTTTTCAGGATTGATGCTGGGCCTCTCCAACTTGGGGTTCCCCTAAATGGTTCTGTTAGAAGTCTTCACCACTGATGGCATAGTTACAGCCAGTACTTCCTTCATAATTCTAGACTGTGAGCTCTTTATGGGCAGGGATTGTCTCTTTCTTGCTGAATTGTACTCTCCAAGCACTTAATAAAGTGCTCTGCACACAGTAAGCACTCAATAAATACGACAATGAACAATAACAATAATTGCTGTCTGTTAAGCACTATGTGCCAAGCACTGCTCTAAGCACTGGGTTAGATACAAGATAATCAGGTTGGACACAGTCCCTGTCCCACACTGGGGTCACAGTCTTAATCCCCATTTTATAGGTGAGGTAACAGAGAGAGAGAAGTTAAGTGACTTGCCCAAGGTCACACAACAGACATGTGGAAGAGCCAGGATTAGAACCCACATGCTCTGATTCCCAGGAACATGCTCTTTCCAATAGGCTCTGTTGCTAGAACCCAGATCCAGTAGCCAGAGTCATATTCTTTCTGCTGGGTCAATAGTGGGGCTTTTTTCCAAGGAATATCAGTGCTCGAGTGAGTGTCATGTCAATGTGAGACATCAGTGTTGCTCCCTCTAAAAAAAAAATAAAAACAAACCAAGAGGAATATAGGCCCTAGATTATCCACAGTTTCTTCATCTTGATCGCATTAGTGGAACTGGGTGTCAGCTGGAGTAGAGTGCCTGCTTATAGCAGAGGGATGGAATATTTAAATTCCTTTTCTGAAAGACCACACCTAAGTCTCCTATAATGTAGGGGTTGTGTGTTTGCAGAACCCTGCAATAAAGAAAACATCCCATCATCCCAAGTCTGATACCATGCATATGCACACTACTATTTCTTCCAACGATGTTGTACTGGGTCCAGACAGACGTGGTGCTAAAAGAGTGTTCCCTAGTTCTACGGCTGCATTTTAACCAGAATGCCACATGGAAACATGCTACGACAGAACTGAGTGTGCCAGGATCACCACAGGTCCATGATCACCTTCCCAGAGTGCCCCTGGGTGTACACTGTTACCCCCTCTTTTCACTCTGGAATAGGCTATTTCCACCCTTACAGAACTGCTCAAAATGCAGTGTTAGGCAAGTCAACCCATAGTGTCACCCAAAGATGTAGGGCAACCCTTTAATCACAGATAATCTCCCCCTCTAGACTGTGAGTTCATTGTGGGCAGGGAATATCTACCAGCTCTTACATGGAACTCTCCCAAGTGCTTAATACAGTGCTCTGCACAGAGAACATGTTCAATAAAAACGTTTGATTTTTCAGGGCTTTGAAAAATAAACATTTTCCTACAGTGAAATGACTTTGGACAAGTTTGCCTTCAATGTGAGAATCTGCAGCTAAAGATTTGAAATTGAACCTAGTGGTGTTGGGTACCTAGTAGTGAAAACCCTGAATTCAAGGGTCTTATTTCAAAGGCTTAAAAAAAAAAATCCCAAAGATCAAGTTACCTTCCCTTAGTAAAATGAAGATGATTTTGCTTCAGAAAGCAGCCCATATTTAAACCTAATATCAACTGAAGCCTTCTTAAGGAACTACAGAAGATATTCCGACCATCTTGACTGAGCCTCCATGTCCAAACCTTTGCTATAACCGATGTCAGAAAGATTGTTCCTACTTACATGGGACAGATAGAGGTTATTGTAACAGTCTTACGGATAAGAGCTCAGCTGGAACTGATAAGTGTGATTACTGATTGATTACCTGTCTGCTTGATGGGGTGTAGTTGACTGAACCTGTTTCCTTTGCAGAATGGGAAGATTCACAGGACAGAAGGTTCAGGTCCTAAAATTCCATTAATATTGAGCTCGTCTTAATCTTTACCTTACACTTTAGTCTTCATATTCAAAGATGGAGCTGCTCCAGGTTTTACTCTGCAGCTCCACATGTGAGTCTGGGTTTGGGTACCGTGTATTGGAGCCCCGCCTGGACCAAATACCTAGGGCTAAAAGTGGCTTAACCTGCCCATGACTTGGTCCAGTTTGTTGGACCAGGCCCAGGCCCACCAGTGGGAGGTCTAAAGTGGATAGGATGGCTGCTTGACAGCAGTTATAGATATTGGCTGCCCCGGCATGATAGCCTTTATTGAACACAACCCCTGTCCCACATGGGGCTCATAGTTTAAGGAGGAGGGAGAATAGGTCTCTAATCCTCCTTTCGCAGATGAATCAGAGGCATAGAAAAGTGCAGTGACTTGTCCAGTGTCACAGCAGACAAGTGGCGGAGCCGGGATTAGAACCCAGGTGCTGACTCCCAGGCCCGTGCTCTTTCCACTAGGCCATGCTGCTTCTCAGAAGAGATTTATGTTGTCAGGTAGCTTAATGTAATGACTTCTTATGGAACCTTTTTTGCAGGTCTACAAAGTCTTTAGAACATTTGTTTGGTAGACCCTCTGACACTGTCCCTAGCTCCTCAGATCCAGGTCTACCCTCTTAGGACTCTCCTTTCCCTTGCTCAGAGGAAGGTTATCAGAAGTATTGGATAACAAGGTATTTAGCTGTATCTGTGAACAAACCAGAGGAAACCAAACTATCATGGCATTTCAAGATAGTATAAGGAAGTACAGTAGCCCAGTGGAAAGAATGTGGTCCCAATCAGATTGCCTCGGTTCCAATCCAAGCTCCAACACTTTCATTTAATCTTGAGTAGTTATGGTGTGCAGAGCATTGTACTAAGTGCTTGGGAGAGTAAAATACAACAACAGACACATTCCCTGCCCCCAATGAGTTTACAGTCTATGGCAGGTGGGGGCGGCAGGGAGAAAGACATATCAGTACAAATAAATTACAAATACGTACATAAGTGCTGTGGAGATGGGGGAGAGTAAAGGGAGCAAGTCAGGGTGAGGCAGAAGGGCGTGGGAGAAGAGGAAAGGGGAGGCTTGTCTGGGAAGGCTTTTTGGAGATGTGCCTTCAATAAGGCTTTGAAGAGTGGGAGAGTGTAATTGTCTGTTGGATTTGTGGAGGGACGGCTTTTCAGGCCAGAGGCAGGACGTGGGCTAGGGGTCGGCGGTGAGATAGGAGAGATCGAGGCACAGTGAGAAGGTCAGCATTGGAGGAGCAAAATGTGTGGGCTGGGTTGTAGAAGGAGAGTAGTGAGGAGAGGTAGGAGGGGGCAAGGTGTTGGAGTGCCTTAAAGCCAAAGGTGAGGGGTCTTTATTTGATATGGAGTATATGGGCAACAACTGGAGTTGTGTTTTTTTGAAGAGTGGGCTGGCAGTTCTGTGTCCTTGGGAAAGTCAACTTCTCTGCGCCTTAGTTTCCTCATATGAAAGAGGGAAATTAAGTCCTACTCCCTCCTTAGACTGTGTCCCAAGTACAATAGGGACTGTGTCCATCCTCATAATAATAATAATGTTGGTATTTGTTAAGCGCTTACTATGTGCAGAGCACTGTTCTAAGTGCTGGGGTAGACAGAGGGGAATCAGGTTTTCCCATGTGGGGCTCACAGTCTTAATCCCCATTTTACAGATGAGGTAACTGAGGCACAAAGAAGTTAAGTGATTTGCCCAGTCACAAAGCTGACAAGTGGCAGAGCTGGGATTCAAACTCATGGCCTCTGACTCCAAAGCCCATGCTCTTTCCACTTAGCCATGCTCTACTCCAGCACTTTGGATAGTGCTTGACAGGTAGTAAATGCTTAATAAGCACATTTAAAAAAAACCCAAAAAAACAGGATGGATGGCCACTCTTTGAGAGATCCTAAACAGGAAGTGTGAGGATCACCAGGCCCTTGCCCAAATCTGGTTCACCTCTGCCACTGACTGAGAATTCTGGGCTGCTCAGACATGCAACTCAGTCCCACCTTTGTACTATTGTGCTGCTGCCCTCCCAACTAACCACAGCACTTCTCTACTCAGACATGAGCTACTATTTAAACATTTTTTCTGGTATTTCTTAAGCACTTACTATGTGCTGGGAACTGTACTAAGTTCTGGGATAGATGCAAAATAATCAATCATATTTGAGTGCTTACTACATGCAGAGCACTGTACTAAGTGCTTGGAAAGTAATTTGGCAACAGATAGACAACCCCTATCCAGCAATGGGCTCACAGTCTAGAAGGGTACATAGTCCCTGTCCCCACATAGGGCTAATGTCTCAATCCCCACTTTACAGATGAGGTAACTGAGGATCAGAGAAGTGACCTGCCCAAGGTCACACAGCAGGCAGTTACTCTTCCATATACCCATTTTTCATTCCTTTTCATCTTAGTTGTAATTTCTGTCTCCCTGCTAGATGGTAAGTTCCTTAGGGTTGGGCATCATATTGTACTACAACCCAGCCTGCACACTTTGCTCCTCTATGCTAACCTTCTCACTCTACCTCGATCTCATCTATCTTGTTTCCAACCTCTTGCCCACATCCTGCCTCTGGCCTGGAACACACTCCCTCCTAATATCCAACAGGCAATTACTCTCCCCCTCTTCAAAGCCTTATTGAAGGAACATCTCCAAAAGGCCTTCCCTAAGCCCTCCTTTCCTCTTCTCCCTTGCCCTTCTGCATTGCTCTGACTTGCTCCCTTTATTCATCCTGCCTCCACTGTACTTATGTACATACTTGTAATTTATATTAATGTGTTTCCCCCTCTTGACTGTAAGCTCACTGTGGGCAGGGAATGTCTGTATTTCTATATTGTACTCTTTAAAGCATTTAGTACAGTGCTCTGCACCCAGTAAATACAATTGAATGAATCTAGCCCAAGCACTTACTACAATGCTCTTCAGCTGGTGGGTGTCCAAATACTATTGACTTTACTCTGTAGTTCTTGTCTTTTGGACTGTAGAGAGGCTTGGAAGTGGATTTTCAGCATGGACTCAGAGCTACATGCTTGCATTAGCAGGGAAGGGAGGAGAGACATGGTTGGGAAATAAAAGTTTCTGCTTAACTCTGAGTGACACAGGGAATTTACCTAGTCTGTATTTAACCTTCAAAAGAGTCCAGGTACTCATGAGAAGCTAAAGGATTTGAAGGGTTTTGGCCAACTACTGGAGTACAAAATTGAGAGATATGGGAGTTGTTTGGTCTCCATCCAAGCTGAGGAGGAGAAAAACTGGCATTCTGGGATGGCGAAATGCAGGAGGAAAGGAAGCCGAGGACAGATGAGAGATTGGAAAGCCAGAGTAGTGAGGCTCCCATGTCAGTGCTAAAGATTTAATTGGAAAGGAAGCAGTTCTGTAGCAATAAACATACCTTAAGTGCCAAGCACTAGTAGACACAGCTTTTATGATCTAAGAGGTAGAGACACCAGGATTCTTACCCTAATTTGCAGATGGGGAAACATACACAGAGAGGTTAAGTGACCTCTCCACGGTCAAACAGCAGAACTAGGACAAGAACCCAGTATTCCCATCATAGCACTGTATGAAGTGCTTAGGAGAGCTCCCAGTTTAGAGACCAAACAACTCTTTCTCCTGTGCCACACTCCCCATGAACACATCCTGGTTTATGCTGCACTGACAACCCAGACTCTCCCATGCCGTCACCAAAAATGACAAAGATACTCTGAGAAATTTTTTGTACAGTGCAACCTCATCTGATTGCTGCTCCCCTGGGATCACCTGCTTATGCTCCAGAAGCCTAATAATAATGATGGTATTTTTTTAAGCACTTATATGTGCCAGGCACTGTACTAAACATTGGGGTAAGGCAAGTTGGACACAGTCCCTGTCCCACATGAGACTCATATCCTCAGTCCCCATTTTTCAGATGAGGTAACTGAGGCACAGAGAAGTGAAGTGACGTGCCTAGAAGTTAACTCCCAGGTATAATGCTGGAGATTCTGGATGTGAAGCAGCATGGCCTAGTGGTTAGAGCACAGGCCTTGAAGTCAGAAGGACCTGGGTTCTAATCACAGCTTGACCAATTGTCTATGTGACTTTGGGCACATCACTTCTCTAGGCCTCAGTTACCTCATCTGTAAAATGAAGATTAAGACTGTGAGCCCCAAGTGGGATGTGGATTGTGTCCAACCTGATTAGTTTATCTACCCTGATACTTAGTATAGTGCCTGGGACATAAGAGCTTTGCAAATTCCTTTAAAAAAAAATATTTCTTCTGCAGGGTTTAGAGACCAAACTAAAATCCTGAAAAGCAGCAACTGGCTAATGTGGCTACTGAGAGCCAAAGTGCCAACCAACATAACTGCCTGCTGGGTTGTGGTTCAGCATCAGAACTCTGAGGTCACTGACAGAAAAGAAAATCCTACAATTAAAACAAGGATAGGAGAGCACAAGTGACACCTAGCAAACCATTATCATTACTATTGATTCCTTAAAGTAGATTCTTGGTTCTGAACTCTAAATGGACTCAACCAGCCCTTAACAGGAAGCGCCTCCCAGCAAACGATGTTTAGGTAGCCTGCCAGAGGGAACACATGCCCAGCCCAACAGAGGAGAAGCTGCCAACATGGCTTCAGTGCTGGGACACCTCTTCCAGAACCCAGCCCCACACTTTGGTATGATGGATAATATCTAATGGATGTGCTCATGAATGTTTCATCAGGGCAGGTCCAAGCCTCCCCCAGACTAAATTGTATTTACTGAACACTTACTGTGTGCAGAGTACTGTACTGGGGCTTGGCAGAGTACAGTGTAACAGAGTTGGTAGATGTGTTTCCTGCCCACAGTGAGTTTACAGACTAGAGGGGGAGAGACATAACGATGTTCATATTTATTAAGCACTTAAGTGTCAAGTACTGTTCTAAGTGCTGGGGAAGATACAAGCTAATCAGGGTGGACAAAATCCATGTCCCACATGGGGTTCACAGTCTTAATCCCCATTCCAAAGATGAGCTGAGGCACACAGAAGTGAAGTGATTTGCCACAGGTCACACAGCAGACAAGTGGTGGAGCCGGAATTAGAAGCCAGGTCCTACTGACTCCTAGACCTGTACTCTATCCACTAGGCTATGCTACTTCTCAATAAAATTACAGATATGTACACAGGTACTGTGGGGCCAAGAGAGGGATAAAGGAGGCAAATCCAAATGCAAGGGCGACACAGAAGAGAATAAGAGGAAATGAGGGCCTAGTAAGGAAAGACCTCTTGGACATGTGCTTTTAATAAGGCTTTTTAGGGGGGTAGAGTGATCATCTGTGGGATATGAAGAGGGTGGGCATCCCAGGCCAGAAGCAGGACATGGGCAAGAGGTCAGGAGTGAAATAGGTGAGATCGAGTGAATAGGTAGGAATTAGAGAAGAAATGTGTGGGAGCCGTGTTGTCATAGGAAATCAGGGAGGGAAGGTAGGAGGGGACAAGGTGATTGAGTAGAGAAGCAGCGTGGTTAGAGAAGCAGCGTGGCTCAGTGGAAAGAGCCCGGGCTTGGCATTCTGAGGTCATGGGTTCGAATCCTGGCTCTGCCACTGGTCAGCTGTGTGACCGTGGGCAAGTCACTTCACTTCCTCTGTGCCTCAGTTTCCTCATCTGTAAAATGGGGATTAAGACTGTGAGCCTCACGTGGGACAAACTGATTACCCTGTATCCACCCCAGTGCTTAGAACGGTGCTCTGCACATAGTAAGTACTTAACAAATACCAACATTATTATTAAAGCCAATGGTAAGGAGTTTGATGCCGATGGGCAACCACTGGAGGTTCTTGATGCTTATGACTAATTTCAGTAGCAACTCTATGTGGATTCCAAGATGGAACCTTGCCAATAATGGTAAGCATTGGTGTAGAGAGAGGTTAATCAGGTTGAACTCAGTCCCTGTCCCACATGGGGCTCACAATCTAGGTAGGAGCGAGTGGGATTTAATCCCTATTACACAGATGAGGTAACTATGACACAGAGAAGTTAAATGACTTGTCCAAGATCACATAGCAGATATTTGGCAGAGTTGGGATTAGAACCCAGGTCCTCTCACTCCTAGGCCCACTGTCTTTGCCCTAGGCCACACTGCTATATCCTGAAAGGTGCCACACCCAAGAACTAGACTGTCCAGTCTAGGAATGCAGAGCTGACCATTCTAGTTTGATCTAGTAGCCAGTAGTCAAAACTGGTAGAATACTGGAAACTCTCCAGGTATGACTGTGAGAGGGTAAAAACCTCCTTAAGGATGTCATTTTGGTGAAGTTTCTCATTGGTATTAGGTCTAGAGTGCTTCCAATAATGAAGTTGTTTCTTTGGAAATGTCATCTGCTAGAGACAACATTCTAGATGTCAGGTACAACCCTGACAAACTCAACAAGGCCTTTAAGGAAATGGAAACAATGATACCGAAGCTTCCTCCTGGAGCTCCTGGCCCCTCTTTCCAATCAGCAGTTTTCCTCCCCAACCACCAGCTTCTCATAGGTTTGGGGCAGCTAATATTCCGGTTTGGAGAATGGCCTTCCAATCAGAGAAGAGAAGCTGAACCACAGATTGGGATGAGATAAATGGAGAGGTCAAGGGGATTGGGGGGAGTTGGCGAAGTGTGGATTCTGAGGAAGCCTTAACCCTTTAGTGTTCATGGGTTCTCTAAGAACCTCTGTGATGTTTGGGAGAAAGGGAACGCTCTGAATTCCTCCTTCACTGAGGTCAAGGAAGGGTGGGTGAAAAGAAGTCATTGCTTTTGTGAAGACCAGAGGATCAGGGTGTAACTGGGGTGGTTTCAGCAGGAGAGAGATCACAGGAGTTACAAGATGGGTGTGAGGCCAAGGTTTTGTTTAGGGGATGTGGGATCAGGCACCAGATAGCTGAGAAGCTCTCTCAGGCAAACCCCCAGTATGAAAACCTGAGTACAGGATGGAAAGGCAGAAACTCCTTTTACTCCCAGTTCTGAACCCCTCACAAACAGTAATAATATTGGTGGCACACTTGAGCTAATCACTGTACTAAGCACTGAGGTACATAAAATGCAATCAGATCAGACTCATTCCCTGTACATACTGGGGTCACACTTAGTGGGAGAGAGAACAGATAATTAATCCCCATAATTATTTTGACATTTAAGTGCTTACTGTATACAAGCATTGTACTAAAAGCTGGGGTAGATACAAGATCAGAGTAGGAGGACTTGGTTTTAGTCCCCATTTTACAGTTGAGGAAACAGGCACAGAGAAGTTAAGTGACTTGCCCAGGGCCACATAGCAAGCAATTAGTAGAGCCATGATTAGAACCCAGGTCCTCTGACTACCAAGCCAGTGCTCTTTCCATTAGGCCACTCTGCTTTTCTACAGATGAGGAAACTGAAGGTCCAGAGAAGTTAGGTAACTTTCCTAAAATCATAGTTGGTAAGTGGCAGAGCAGGGATTAAAACCAAGTTCTCTGACTCCCAGACCTGGGATCTTTCCAGTAGGTCACACTGCTTCTCTTCCCTGCCTTAAGTCCAATAAACTACACCTGCCTTAGGTGGGATCCTAAGCAAACTGGTCATTACTGGGCTGGAGGGAGGATTTGGGAAATGTAATTACTTCTTGTCCCTTGAACTGACAGTGGTGGTCTGAGAGGAAAAAGTTTAGTGTAATATTCAGGAAGACTCAAAAGGGAAAATCCAGGCCAGATTCAAACACTTTCACACTATTATTCAGGTTCCAAACACAGATTTCTTTAAGTATGTCAGCAGTTGTCCATGGAAACACAAATAGAGTTCTTTAAATCCATAAGCTTTCAACTTACTTAGGCAGAACAATCCCTGGATAATCACATTTTTTTTCCCCAAGGTGAGTAGATGATTGCCACAGGTATAATCAAGTTCAGGGAGATGGGGACCAGAGAAGTATGCCTGCCATTTCTTGATTTTACTCAGAAAAAACAGAGAAGTGAATATGGAGTTGAAAGGCCAGACTTCTCCCTTCCATCCCACCCCATATACCTGTTGAGAAAAGTCTCAGAGTCAATTTTAGAAAGGTTTCCATCCCTTAAGTTGCAGGTTTCAAACCCTCTAAAAATTTTTCCCTGTTGCAGGAGCTGCCTTTAAGGATTCCCCCTTTCTTTGCTCATTATTGCCATTCAGCTTGGGGTAAAACATCCAACTCCCTTCAGGAAAGTGGGTCATGAAGGGATTTGGCCCTCCCAAATAACTCCCTATTGCCAACAAGAAGAAAACAAAAGCCTCTTAACCTTTTTGATAACAAGCCCAAAAGGTTTTTGTGGAGTGGGTGGCCCCTTCTCCTTTTGACTAATAGCTGACCACCTTAATGGGTGAACCAAAGTTTAATCCCTACAAGAATACTAAAGAAGAAAAGATGCCTCTAAAAAAGTCAAAATCAAAGGTCATTCAGCACATAAACCCTCCCCAACAACAGAACATTTTATGTTGATGTCTACCTCCCCACCTCTAGATTATAAATCCATTGTGGGGAGGGATTGTCTCTATTGCTGAATTGTAGTTGCCAAGCACTTAGTACAGTGCTGTGCACACAGCAAGTGCTCAATAAAAACAATTAAATGAGTGAACCTTACCTTCCTTGAGAAGTTTCCAGTCTGCTTCATCCCCAGTTGTGGTAGAAAACACAACTTCTACCATTGAAATATCCTTCAGCAAAGAGAAAAAACTTAATGAACTACTTACTGCCCAAATATCACCTCATTCTGCCTTGCCCTTTACAAGTAGTTTTCCTAAACTATGCCCCTCTCCCCAGATCCTCTGGTGATTGGTTCTCCCTAATTAATCAGGTGGAGCTTCATAATTGACCTACCCTGCTAATTTACTTTGGCAGGGAGGGTTCTGTGAGTTTAACTGAATTATTTTTCCTTTTACAGCTTCTCCCCTTATAATTGGCATTATCCTTGGGATGGGTAACTGGGGAAAACCAAAATAAGAAGAAGCAGACTCTTTTCTCTCTTTATCATATCTAAATCAGACTATTACCCTGGATATCTTAATAGCCAACCTAACACCTATCTCCTCTTTATCTGTCACACTGATATAGCAAACTTCCTTAAGAAGTAAACTCTAACAAACTCTTTGTTTTCTGGGATTTTGAAGGATTTTCAAGATTGCTGTTTCTCCCCATTGATTTTTTCCCGTGTACCCTTGTCCTTAACTATTACACTGAGGGGTGGAGTTAAGCAGGTGCTACAGAAGAGACTGTTCTCAGCAGGTGAAATGACTGTGCATTAAGGCTTAATTTGGATGAGGGACCAGACAGGTGTGTCTACTTTTTTCACTCTTCTTTGGTTCTGCTGCAATTACAGGAGCCTTTCTTGGGGGTTAATGCCAACATTCTTGGGATAGGGAGATCTTCTACTACTGGAGCATAACCCTTTTCACCCTGCACCCTTTACGTTAAAATCATTAAAGACTCTGGCACCATCTTTGGCTATAAATTAATTGGAATCTATCTGAAACATTGCTTCTGTCTGGGATCTGTCCCCTCAGTCCTTTTCACTCAATGGGGATTTAAGTAGATTTCTAAGAACATGACATATCTCACTATCAAGATCAATACTCAATTAGCAGACATGGCTAAGGATAACTGGGGGGAAATAATTAACAAAATTAAGGAGGATTTGCACCATTGGGAACTATAAAAGTTATTTTATGGGCCCATGTAAATGTAATAAAACCTCTGTCTGCACCACAATTTAATTTCATATCAAAAATGGTCCCTGCAGATGTTCCATGAGATTATTTTACTAAAATTAAATGCATAGGCTGTACTCTTCCCCATTCTGGGCAGGGAAACCTTATACTTATTATGAAATCATATTTTTCACACCAGCTGTATCTAATGACTTTTACTCAGCCTAGGTAATATAATTAATTTTTGTTGATAATAACACTTCATCATTTGCAGAGATAGAGTATAATATATCAAAAGGATGTACCCTGGGGAATTAAGTGTTATTTAAAAAATATCAAATATTGACAAGTATTGGAAAATAGGATAGGGAGCAGAGTGTGAAACACACAACACACCCTACCCCACCCCCAAAATATTCTAGAAAGAAGATCATTATATTTTGGGTGATTAAGCATTCTTGGGCACAGGTTTCTAGGAGGGCCTTGTTCTAAATTGAGGCCAAAGAATAATGAGTCTTCAATTTTCCTTAAAATGTCTATTGTATGAGAAGCAGCATGGCCTAGTTGTAAGGACATAGGCCTGAGTTCTAAATCTGACTCAGCTATTTTCCTACTGTGTGATTTGGGCAAATTATTTAACTTTTCTGTGCCTCAGTTTCCTCACCTGTAAAATGGGAATTCAGTAACTTGTTCACCTTCTTTCTTAGACAGTGAGTCCCCCTGTGGGAGAGGGACTTGTGCAATCTACTTTCACTGTACCTACCCCAGTGATAAGTACAGTGCTTGGCACATAATAAATGCTTAACAAATACCACAACTGCCTGTTTACCTGTTTTGCTGTCTGCCTCCCCACTTGTAGACTGTGAGCCCATTGTTGGGCGGGGATTGTTTCTGTTGCTGAATTGTACTTCACAAGCGCTTAGTACAGTGCTCTGCACACAGTAAGTGCTCAGTAAATACTATTGAATGAATGAATCATTGTTAGTCATGCAGCCACCTTAGTTAAAAACTTTTGGTTCTGTAGGAAGACCTTTGGAGGGGCGCAGCTCCCCATATGCCAGGAGTAGTGTAACCTGGCTGTGCCCTCTCCAGGGTCTCTGGGAAAAGCAAGTTTAGGGAGGTGAAACTAACCCTATTAGCCAATCACCACCTCCTCCTAAAAGCCTAACCTGAGCGACATCTCCAATACTCTCAGTAATGCCATTCCCTCAAGCTGTTCATTTCATTTTTGATTGATTTGCCTGTGTTTATTATTTATGTATGTGTTTGATCTCTGAACATTTCCCATATTTGTAATTTAGTGTCTGTCTCCCCTTCCAGTCTGTAAAGTCCTTGTGGGCAAGGCAAGAGTTAGCATGTCTGCTAACTCTATTGTACTGTACCCTCCCAAGCACTTAATACAGTCAGTGCTCAATAAATACTATTTTTTATGGTTTTGTTAAATGTTTACTATGTCACTGGGACTGTACTAAGTGTTGGGGTAGATACAAGCTAATCAGATTGAACACAGTCCATGTCCCACATGGGGCTCACAGTTTTAATTTCCATTTTACAGATGAGGTAAATGAGGCCCAGAGAAGTGAAGTGATTTGCCTAAGGTCACCCAACAGACAAGTGGTAGAAGAAGAAAGAGAACTTGGGTCCTTCTGACTCCCTGGCTTATGTTCTATCCACTAGGTCATGCTGCTTCTTCAATTAATTGAATATTGCACAATTGCTTATTAGTCACTTTATGCCATTTCATCTTGGCATGTCTTTCCCATTATATAGTAATCTTAGGGATAAGGGATTGTGTTTTATACCAGGAGGTGCTCAGTTCAAACTGATGATAATGCTTCTCCACTCTGGAGCTGCTCCCTGAACCCCTAATTTCAATAGCATATGGACTGGCTGAAACAAGTCATCCCATTTTCAAGTGGAGGAGAGATGAAATAGAGGAAGGGGACCAATGAAAAGAATGGGGAGAGGCTAGAGTATAAAATTCTTGAGGGCAAGGACAGTGTCTTCTTACTCAATTGCATTCCCCCAAGTACTTAGTAAAGTGCTCTTGTGGGTGGGGATTGTGTCTACTGACTCTATTATATCGTTCTACAGTGCTCTGCACACAGTAAGCACTCAATGAATATCCTTGATTGATTGATCTGCATAGAGTACTGAGAAGAAACATGGCCTAGTGGAAAGGATATGGACCTGGGAATCAAGGGATTCAGGTTCTAGTCCCAGCTCTGCCACTTGTCTGCTGTATGACTTAGGATAAATCACTTAACTTTCCTGTGCCTCAGTTTCCTCATGAGTAAAAAGGGGCTTAAATACCTTTTATCTCTCCCCCTTAGACTGTGAGCCTCCAATGTGGTTTAGGAACTGTCTCCGTCTGATCTTATTATAACTCTACCCAGATTTAGCATGGTAAGTCCTTAACAAATGGTTGATTGATTAATTGATTGAAATGTGAGGAAAGGACAGAGACGGGATGGGGAGGGGGTCAGAGACAAAGTAGGGAAGTGGGGGAAAAGATGGAGGGGAGAGAGGAGCTAAGTAGTAGTAACTTATCTTCTGTGGCTACTTTGTACAATATGTTGTACTAGGTTTTTACAGTAGCCAGTTTTCAAAGTGTTATCTTTTACATCTTTACCTGCAAAAACAAAGCTTTTGCTAACAAACTAGAGATTCCATTAGCATTAGATGACATCTATTTAATGTAGATAAGTTGACACAGACTGGGAGAAGCAGCATGGCTCAGTGGAAAGAGCATGGGCTGGGGGAGTCACAGGTCATGGGTTTGAATCCCGGCTCTGCCACTTGTCAGCTGTGTGACTGTGGGCAAGTCATTAACTTCTCTATGCCTCAGTTACCTCATCTGTAAAATGGGGATTAAGACTGTGAGCCTCACGTGGGACAAACTGATTACCCTGTATCTACCCCAATGCTTAGAACAGTGCTCTGCACATAGTAAGTGCTTAACAAATATCAACATTATTTATTATTATTATTATTGATATCATCTTGACTCTATTCAAGATAGTCAGAAGGTTCAGAGGAAGGGGAGGGAAGTGCTTAAGTCAAGGTAAGTTTATCTCCAAGCCTGGTGTAGTAGAAAGAGCACAGACATGGGGAGTCTGATCACCAGGGCTGTTCACTCCAGCCTGCTGTGTGACCTTGGGCAAGTCACTTAAACTTTCTGCACCCAAGTTTCCTCATTTGCAACCTGAGGATAAAACCCGTAATATTTGCCTTTTCCTAGCTCACAGAGGGGTTGTGGGACAGAAATGAGCTAAGTAATGTGAAAGTGCAATTTAAAAATCAAGGTTTCTTGGATGTGAGAGAGTGCTTCAACTAATACAGGCACTAAAATTCAATAACGTTTTCACTAAAAGAAGAGCATTATAATGGAAGTGGGGTGGGGGTAGAGGCTGCACTTGAGAGTGATGAATTCTCTATCTGCACCTGCCTGTAAAACCAAGTTCAGGTGAAAATTTGAGGTGGAACTTCAAATCCCATCAATATCCAAATTAGTGCAATGATGTAAGCCTGACAAATGCTCGGAAACAGACTACATTTCATAAGAAAGAATTTAAGATGAATCTGCACAAAACCATCTGTCAGCCTCGAACGCGCTTGGGATAAAATGAACAATAGAGCAGCAGATTCATGTGGTATTTGTTTTTCCACTCTTCAGCAGGGCATTTGTCCAAAGTGCACCTATATATTTCCAGACAACCTGGAGGCCAATAAATCCCAAAATCACAGCGTTACAGGGAAACAAGCTGTATAGACCAAAGAAGGATTTACTGGATGATGTCAAATTTTTGTTTCCATATCACTGAATGCTTACTGTGGGCTTTCAGAGAGAACTGAGGGGCTGAAAGGTTATGCTTTTGGCTTGAGGAGAAGCTTCAGGGGATATTCTAAGGGGAAAGGAGCAAGACTTGATGGTTACTGAAGATGGGGAGGGGTCTGGGGGGGTCTTGAGAAGCTCTGTCAAGAGGGTGGCCATTCATCCCTTGTTTTTTACCTGGCAGTCTGGTTTTCAGCTGATCTGTTCCCTCCTTGATCAGATCCTGCACCAGACGCCTTTATATGTAGTGTATTTACCAGACATGAGAAGCAATATGACCTAGTGGAAAGAACATGGACCTGGGAGTCAGAGGAACTAATCCCAATTCTATCACTTGCCTGCTGCATGAACTTGGGCAAGTTGCTTAACTTATCTGTGCCTCGGTTTCCTCACCTATAAAATGGTTTTCAATACCTGTTCTCTCTCCCATTTAGACTGTGAGCCTCCCTGTGGGACAGGGATGGGTCTGATACGATTATACTGTGATTAACGTAATGCTAACACAGGAAGCAGTGTGGCCTAGTAGAAAGAAGTCAGACCTGGGAGTCAAAGGATGTGGGTTCATTCATTCATTCATTCAATCATATTTATAGAGTGCTTATTATGTGCAGGGCTCTGTACTAAGCGCTTGGAAAGTATAATTCAGCAATAAAAGGAGACAATCCCTGCCCACACCAGGTTTACAATCTTTGGGACACAACCAAAGCTGTTTCTGTTAAGCCTTTAATGTTGAGTTCTAATCCTGGTTTCGCCACTGGTCTGCTATGTGACCTAGGGCAAGTCACTTCATTTCCCCGGGCCTCAGTTACCTCAAGCTTCTTACAGTACCTCGATCTCATCTATCTTGCCGCCAGCCCCTCGCCCATGTCCTCCCTCTGACCTGTTCAGATTGTGAGCCCATCATTGGGCAGGGATTGTCTCTATCTGTTGCCGAGTTGTACATTCCAAGCGCTTAGTACAGTGCTCTGCACATAGTAAGCGCTCAATAAATACTATTGAATGAATGGAACACCTTCCCTCCTCAATTCCAACAGACAATTGGACAGTTGGACAACAGACAATTGAACTCTCCCCCTGTTCAAAGCCTTACTGAAGGCACATCTCCTCCAAGAGGTCTTTCAATTCATTCAATCATATTTATTGAGCACTTACTGTGTGCAGAGCACTGTACTAATCTAAGACCCACTCTCCTCTTCTCTCAATCCCTTCTGCATCCCTCTGCCTTGCTCCCTTTATTCATCCCCCCCCAACCCCCCAGCACTTAAGTACGTATCTGTAATTTATTTATTTGTATTAATGTCTTCCTCTCTAGAATGTAAGCTCGCTGTGGGCAGAGACTGTGTTTATTGTTATATTATACTCTCCCAAGCACTTAGTACTCTGCACACAGTAAGCACTCAAAAATGCAATTGAATGAATGAATGAATAAAATGGAGATAAGACTGTGAGCCCCATTTGGGATATGGACTGTGTCCAACCAGATTACCCTGTGTACCCAGTGCTTAGAATAGTGCCCAGCACATAGTAAGTCCTTAACAAATATCACAGTTATTATTATTATTATCATTATTATTATTACATACCAAGCACTCCATAAATGCTATTATATTAGTAGTAGTAATATTAGTATTATCAATCTTAAGCACCCAAGCTCCATCTGCCCCAGCTCCAATCATCAAGTCCCAAGGCTTGGAAGTGGCACTTGACTAGTGTCAGAGAATACCTGTATCGCATTCTCTCATTTTCTCATTCTCTCTCTCTCTCTCTCTCCTGTCCCCTCACCCCATCCTCTCTGACCACAAACCTTCCCCACTCTCCCCTCTCTCTTTCTCAACCTCCCACCAATTTCATACCACTCCCAATCCCTCTTCCCCATTTCTCTGTTCCCTCCAGGCTGCTGGACCCCATGCTCATTCCTTCCTCCCATCTCCCTACTCAAGCACAGAGAAAGCAGAATTTAGCCTCGTGTAACACTACACAAATTAATTAAGGGATGTCTAGTTATTTCTGAGAGACACATTTTTGTTCAGCCTTAACTTTGGCACGGCAAATAATCTTGCATTTCAAGAGCCTTGTTCTCCAGGAGTTTGATGAAGACTAATTTTTATTTATGTAATAAAGGAGGAAACATGCTACTGGTGCCTATAATTTACCACACTTGTCCATCCCTTTCTTTATAAACACTAATCAAGGATGAGAATCTGACACCCAAGAACTCACCGCCAGGAATTATTTGCTGCCCTAAAAGGCAAATTTAGATTACATGCCACTGAGAAGAGGATTCTGGCATCTAATGAAGAATATTGGGATCTCATGAGAAAATTATTAGGGATATAAAGTATTAAAAGAGATGCTCAGAATTTGGTTAGCTTTTTGTATTTTTATTTCTCAACTGGTACAAATGAGTTTTGTATATAACTCTTTAATGAGATCCAAATTATTGCAAAATAATAATCTTTTGAGGGTCTCATTTCTTATCAAGATCAGAAGTCAGGGGTGTGGCCGTCTTCTAAAACATATGCCCCAGACAAACGGTTGTTCACTAATGGAAGTAAAATTGTTATAAGGATGAAAAGCAAGTTATCCCCATTTCTGTGACTATTTCAAACTGAGCAATCCCTCCTAACTACGAGTAAACATTTGAAAGATTTCATTGGTGTTCTACAATCCAAATACCTTTCAGGCCTCTCCTGACTAACTCTGAATAAAATTGTACTGCAGGTGACAAAAAATTTGCCCATTAGCAGCACTCATGCATTGCAACATAAAAATTGAATGGCATCATTGGCCACAAGTAGGAATGTGCGAAACTACGCAAAATAAATATGCTGGTTTGTAGCTACTCATTCACTCTACTTTTGTCTGCCAGCTTGATTTTTGAATTGGGCATTCATGGATAGAAGGTATGTGATCTGAAAAAATAGTGTGTGTCTTTGAAAAGTCAGTATCCTGTTATGTCACTCCCTTCAGCGAAATTTATGTTGCACGGTGCTAGAGCATGGGCTGAGCTAATGTAACATGATGCATTAAAAACTGCACATCATGATTGCAATATGTGTCAGAACAATGAATTGTTATATCAGATATCTGTTCAGCTGTAAGTAGGATCCCCGGTAAATCACTGACAAAAAGGATCTAGTCTCCTCATGATGCATGTATATAACTCCCATTCTCCTAGGTAGCTCTATTTTGAAACCTTGCTCTTCAAATCCCATCTCAGAAAGCATTAATTCTCTATGATCTATGAACAGTATTACACACAAATGTATTGCCCTAATCTGTGCATACAATAAAAGAATAATATATCCCAATATGAAAGCCATAATTTTCTAAAGGTTTTTTTACATTTCTCTAGCATCTTTTCTTCACACTCATATGTTTTATGAAGATGAGGACAAAAATTTTCTTAGTCAGAAGGTTCTCTGGTAAATGAAGACCTAATGGAAAGACTGTGCTCAAAGTGGGAATTTTGAAGTTTGGTGGGAACATTTTTCTTGGACAGAGTGACCTGCTCTGAACTCAGGGTCAGAGGGGCAAGGGGACTTGGGAGGGGGGGGGAGGTGTCTCATGCTCTGTACACAGTAAGCACTCAATAAATAGGATTGATTGATTTACTGAGTTCAGATTTGGTCTGAAGTTTGGGGAGAAGGGAGGTGAAATGAGAGAGTTCTTCAGGATCTTCATCCCCTTCTCCTGGGCAGTTCTGTCTCTGAGCTGGAGGGAGTTGGGGCAGTGTGGGGGGGGTGCTTTTTACTCCATTTTCCACCCAGAGTGAGCAGCTGCAGGGGAGAAGGAGGGGATATCCGGGTCCTATTTATAAATAATAATAATAACAATAATGGTATTTGTTAATGCTTACTATGTACCAAGCACTGTTCTAAGCACTAGGGTAGATACAATCCAATCAGGTTGTCCCACATGGGGCTCACAGTTTTAATCCCCATTTTACAGATGAGGTAACAGAGGCCCAAAGAAGTGAAGTGACTTGCCCAAGGTCACACAGCAGACAAGTGGTGGAGCTGGGATTAGAACCCATGTCCTCTGATTCCCAAGCCCGAGCTCTTGCCATTAGGCCACGCTGTTTATAGACCTTGGGGGAGTCCCCGAGGGATCCTCCACCTGTTCCCCACACCATGGGGATAAACAGAACCCAGATACCATCTCACTCTTAATAGTAATTGTGGTATTTTATTAAGCACTTACTACGTGCCAAGCACTGTTCTAAGCACAGGGGTAGATACAAGGTAATCAGGTTGGACACAGTCCCTGTCCCACATGGGGCTCACAATCTAAATTCCCATTTTACAGATGAGGTAACAGAGGCCCAAAGAAGTGAAGTGACTTATCCAAGGTCACACAGCAGACATGTGGCGGAGCTGGGATTAGAACCCACATCCTCTGACTCCCAGTCCCGTGCTCTTTCCACTGGACCATGCTCTTCCACTTTTCTCAGCCCCAGCCTCCAAATGGGAGGTCGACTAGAAAATGGTTCTGCCATAGCAGCATTCACCAGCCATGTTGAGAATTTTCCACCCTCTAGGCCCTGATTCGTTGCTTCCGTCCCCTCGCTCACACTGTCTTCCCCTCTAGACTGTAAACTCATTATGGGCAGTGAACATGTCTATCAACTCTGTTCTACTGTACTCTCCCAAGCACTCAGTATAGCGCTCTGCAAAGAGTAAGCACTCAATAAGTGAGTGACTGATTGATTACCAGGGCTTAGAACTTCCTCCTTCCCCACATCAGACAGGCCGCAGCTCTGCCCATATTCAGATCAAGTTTTCCTTGATTAATTTCCCAGAGCCCCAAATCATATCAACCCTTCAGCCAACTCTGGTTAATGAATTTTTTTACACCTTCCTTGGCACTCATGTGTATAGTACTTGTTTATTGTGACCACTCTAGTTGTTCGTACGTGTGTCTTCCTCATTAGGGTGTAGACTCTTTACGGGAGAGAATGAATCACTTTTCTGTACTTCTCAAGCATTTAGTACAGAGCACTCCACCAAATGGGTGCTCAAATGTTATTACTCCTACTGCTAAATTGTTGTTAATTCCCTGTTGTGGGCAGGGAATGTGTGTGTCTGTTCATTGTTATACTGTGCTCTCTTAGGGCTTAGTACAGTGCTTTGCAATAAATAAATACGACTGAATGAATGAATGAATGAATAGCAGGCAACAAAAGGCCAAAAGTTCAGCAAAACTTCAGTGGAGGGCTCACATTCTAAAGTAGACTCTAAAATTCTTGTGTTTGTGTGTGTGCTTACATGCAAAAAGCTGCACTGTCCATAGGGTGAAATGGGGATTTGCTCAGGATTCACCATCCTCAGAGATTCCCTTGTTGGCCAACAAAAAGCACACTGGAATCAGTTCAACAGTACTCCCCGTCCCCTTCCTCTGACATCCCCAGTCCCAGCCACAACAGCCCTGTCTGTGGGAGGAGAGGGCAGGTGGGGCGCAAGCTCGAGGGAAGATCAGGAGGAGAAGAATCTGGCCGAGGATCTCCCTTTCCTCCCAACTCTCCTGGCCTTCCCCAGGAGTGCCTAGGCCAGACCACCCAAGGGGCATAATTATCACTGTGGGGAGAGGAACAGGAGCCAGACCCGGTCTCGGCCTGCCACAGCAGAGAGGTATATGGGAAGGACCAGAGGCTGGGGAGCTCAAGGGACTTTGGGGCAGGATCAGACAGGCCACTGAGGGAGGCTCTGAAATGGGACTCGACCTTACATGGTCCCACTTTGGGTCCAACTCATTACGGGGGGAATCCTAGAGACCCGGGGGGAATCCTAGAGACCCAGGGAAAAATCTGTTCATGTGTTTTCAGGATACTGATCTTCCACCTGCAGATGCCAAATCTTCAACGCAATCACTCAACGGTGTTTTCTGCACATAAAACACTGTTTGACATGCTTGGGAGAGTACAGTGGAAGCAAAAGAAGCTTGTAAAAAAATAAAATAAATGATGGTATTTGTTAAGCGCTTACTATGTGCAAAGCACTGCTCTAAGCGCTGGAGAGGATACAAGGTGATCAGGTTGTCCCATATGGGGATCACAGTCTTAATCCCCATTTTACAGATGAGGTAACTGAGGCGCAGAGAAGTGACTTGCCCCAAGTCACACAGCTGACAAGCAGCTGAGCCGGGATTTGAACCCATGTCAGAGGTCATGACAATGCTGTTTCCACTGAGCCACTCTGCTACAGACCAGTTTGTGTTTCTGATCCAGAGGAGAACCAAAGGTCTCCACATATACACCGTGTCTACAAGCTGTGCAGCTCCAGGGTTTGAATACCTGGAAATGGCCACAGCCGTACTTCAACGGAAGGAAACCGGCAGCCTGTGAGAGAAGTAGCCACCTGAGAGGCAATTAAAAAGAAGTGCTGTTGATAAAGGTAAATTATTTTAGTGGAACGATGATGTTAATTACCCTTCCATAATGTAAGTCTTCAGCTAGTTCCCTCCACATTTAAAATTCCTTCTTATTCGGGGAGATGTCTTCTTGGTACTGCACGCTAAACTGAGCTGACACACGTAGGGGAGGAGGGTTCAGGAGGAAGACAGGACGGATGGAACTTAACACAGAACCTTAACATAGTGCTGGCAAGGATAGGGCCACAACTCCTGTAAAATCGATCCATCAATGGTATTTACTGAGTGCTTACTGTATGCAGAGGCTCCTGGGGGGTGCAAAATACAACAGAGTTGGTTGACCTGAACCTTGACCACAAAGAGCTTACAGTTGAGAGGGGTGAGATACACATGAAATAAATTACAGAAAGGGGAAATGGCAGAGAATAAGGGTGTGTAGGTAAAAGCTGTTGGACTGGGGGTGGGGTAAATATCAAAGGTTTAAGGGGTTCAGATCCAAGTGACTGGGTGACCTAGAAGGAGGGCGGTTAGAAGAAATGAGGGTGTAATCAGAGAAGGCCTCTCGGAGGAGATGTGATTTTAATAAAGCTTTGAAGGTGGGGAGAGGGGTGGATTGTTGTGCATGAAGGGGGAGGAGGTTCCAGGCCAGTGAGAGGATGCGGGCAAGGGCTTGGCGGCGAGATAGGTGAGCTCGAGATACAGTGAGTTGGTTGGCATTAGAGGAGCAAAGTTTGTGAACTGGGTTGTATGATTAGACTGTGAGCCCATCATTGGGCTGGGATTGTCTCTATCTGTTGCCGAATTGTACATTCCAAGCGCTTAGTACAGTGCTCTGCACATAGTAAGCACTCAATAAATACTATTGAATGAATTAGAGGATCAGCAAGCACATCGTAAGGGTTCTTGTTAAGTCACATTCTCTGAGGTATTTTGAAGCTTCTTGGAGACAATTTTCAGATACTAGCTTTACTATATGAATGCTATCTAAATACTACTGATTGATTGATATCTGGGAGACAGTGTGATCTTGTGGAAATTAGTAACCATAGTATTTATTAAGTACTCGCTGTATGTAGAGCACTGTACTAAGCACTGGGAAATTAGACATAGAACCTACCCCAGAAGGGGGAAAGAGCATGGGGCTGGGAATCAGAAGAATGGTGTTCTTAATTCAGTTCTGACCTGAGTCTGCTGGGTACACTTGGGCAAATAATAATTAATAATAGTAATGATAATAATAATGGTGTTTGTTAAGCACTTACTGTTCATTCATTCAATAGTATTTATTGAGTGCTTACTATGTGCAGAGCACTGTGCTAAGCTCTTGGAATGTACAATTCGGCAGCAGTTAGAGACAATCCCTGCCCATTGAAAGGCTCACAGTCTAAACAGGGGAGACAGAGAGCAAAGCAAAACAGAACAAAACAAAAACAAGACAACATCATCAAGATAAATAGAATCAAGGGGATGTACACCTCATTAACAAAATAAATAGGGTAGTAAATAATATATATAAATAATATATACAAATGAGCACAGTGCTGGGCGGGGGGAGAGCAGTGGGCGGGGGGGGCGAGGGAAGGGAGAGGAGAGGGAAAAGGGGATGGTGGTATTTGTTAAGCGCTTACTATTTGCCAAGCACTGCTTACCGTGTGCCAGGCACTGTAATAATAATAATTATGGTATTTGTTAAGCGATTACTATGTGCCAAGCACTGTTCTAAGCGCTGGGGTAAATACATAGTAATCAGGTTATCCCACGAGGGGCTCACACTTTTAATCCCCATTTTCAGATGAGGTAGCTTAGGCACAGAGAAGTTAAGTGACTTGCCCAAGGTCATACAGCAGACAAGTGGCAGAGCCAGGATTAGAACCCACGTCCTCTGACTTCCAAACCCGTGCTCTTTCCACTAAGCCATTCTACTTCTCGCAGGGGGTCGTGATTGCCCACAGTCACACAGCTGACAAGTGGCAGAGCCAGGATTAGAACTCATGACCTCTGACTCCCAAACCCGGGCTCTTCCCACTAAACCATGCTGCTTCTCCATGATTTTTTAAATATCAAATCCGGAGAGGGGCTAGAAATAGCTCTGAATTCATAGCTCTTATACAAGAGTATTGGATATTATCAGTGTCCTCTAGGTGTGGTATAGTGAATAGAGCATCCGCATGAGAGTCAGAAGGTCACGGGTTCTAATGCCGGCTCAGCCAATTGTCTGCTGTGTGACCCTGGGCAAGTCACTTAACTTCTGTGTGCCTCAGTTATCGCATTTGTAAAATGGGAATTAAGACAGTGAGCCCATGTGGGCTATGAACAGTGTACAACCTGATTACTTTTTATCTACCCCTGTGCTTAGAAAAGTGCCTGGCACATAGTAAATGCTTAACAAATACCATAAAAAAAATCCACAACTTCTGGCTCTAGCAACTTCAAAGCAAGTTTAGTTGTCCTCAGTTTACCAAAATCTTTAGATTCCTTCCCAACGATAGGGCTGGATGTGTGATAGCTGAGGGCGTTCAAATAAAGCATCAGATCAATAGTATTTATTGAGCATCTACTGTGGGCAGAACACTGTATTATTAAGCACTTGAGAGAGTACAATAAAATCAGTAAACAAGATCCCTACTCTCAAGGAGCTTGCAGTCTATCAGACACTAAAATTAATTACAGATAGGTGGAATTAGGAAAAGTGGGTATGTAAATGAGTTAATTCTTAAGCAATAGGATGGAAGATATGTGTCTAAGTGTTACACGGGGTTGTGAGTTTTTAAGTGCTTATGTGTTACACATGTGCTGAAGTGGCAGTTGGGAGAGATATAAGCAGGAAAGATAATGCCAGAAATTAATTGGAGAATGCCTCCTCGAGGAGATAGCGTCACATAAGGGTTTTGAAGATGGAGAGAGTTGTGGTCGGTTGGAATGGCAAGGAGAGAGAATTCCAGGCAGGGAGGAAGGCACAAGCAAGAGGTTGGAGGTGGGAGAGATGAGATTGAGGCAAAGTGGGAAGGAGGTTTGAATGGCCCATTCCCTTAAGCCAACGGAGTAGAAGCAAGTTGTGTAATAGGTCCGATCTTATTGAACCTTCTTTACACAGTCACGCCTGAAACAACAAGGGACTGAAAAGTTGGTTATGGAATATACTTCTAGTCCTCCAGTGAACTCAACTCCAGAGTCCGTGAGCATCATTGAGAGTCCTTGAACCAGTTTTACAAGAGCTGCTGATGCTGATGGCTCTTCTTCAGAAACACGCTTGCAAGAAGACATGCAAATATTATCAACCATTTGTGGAATCAACTATGATTTATGGCCTAAAATAAGCCTAAAGGAGGCCAGGGTTCTGGAACAATCTGCATCCAGGAAGTCCTTCACATAACCAAAGATTTTCATCGGTGACACTGAGCTGACCCTGTCACTGAATTCTGCTTCTATGCAGACATTGTTATGTCCTGTGGAACATCCCTTTTTTTGCATGGAATTGGTTAAGCTCTATGTGCCAGGCCCTGTTCTAAGCACTGCGATTGTCTTGTCTTATGCTGTCGAATCATCTCCCACCCACAGCGGCTCCATGGACACACCTTTTCCAGAACACCCCACCTCTATCTGCAATCATTCTGGTAGCGTATCCTTGGAGTTTTCTTGGTAAAAATATGGAGGTCGTTTACCATTGCCTTCTTCCGCCCAGGAAACTTGAGTCTCCGCCCTTGTCTCTTACCTGCTGCCCAGCACAGGCAAGTTTTGACCTGTAGCAGATTGCCTTCCACTCGCTAACCACTGCCCAAACTGTGAATGGATTGGGTATGACTCTGCTTGACTATCCCTCCCATGGCTGAGACTGGTAAAGTACTCGAAACTCTTCACTAGGGTAGATACAAAGTAATCACGTTGGACACAGTCCATGTCCCACATGGGGCTCACGGTCTCAATCCCCATTTTACAGATGAGATAACTGAGGCCCAGGGAAGTGAAGTGACTTACCCAAGATCACACAGTAGAGAAGGGGTGGAGCTGAGATTAGAACCCAGGTCTTTCTGACTTCCAGGCCCGAGCTCTATCCACTAAGTTATGCTGCTATTTACCTAACTGCAAGGTGTTCTCTGACTCTCCGGCCTCTGACCCTTTGCTCACTCCCTTCCCCCTGCCTGAAACTTATTTCCCTTCTGCCAAACTAGAGCCCGCCTTCCTAAAATCCCTCCCCTGAACTTGCCCTCAGAGCAGAGGCACTTAGTAATAATAATAATAACGTTGGTATTTGTTAAGCGCTTACTATGTGCCGAGCACTGTTCTAAGTGCTGGGGTACATACAGGGTAATCAAGTTATCCCAAGTGAGGCTCACAGTCTTAATCCCCATTTTACAGGTGAGGTAACTGAGGCACCGAGAAGTGAAGTGACTTGCCCAAAGTCACACAGCTGACAGGCGGTGGAGCTGGGATTAGAACCCATGACCCCTGACTCCTAAAGCTGTACTTTTTCCACTGAGCCACACTGCTTCTCAGGCATTGTCCGCATCAGTGTAGGCATCATCAGAGTGATAGGGGCCACTGCCCCAGTGTGTTTCCAACTATGACAATGCGAGGCACCGTGGTCTAGTGGAAAGAGCCCAAAACTGGGCATCATGAGACTTGGATTCTAGTCCCAGCTCATTCAATCAATCAATCTACGGTATTTTCTGAGCACTTAATATTTTCTGAGCACTTACTGTGTGCAGAGCACTGCTTGGCCCAGCTCTGCCACTAACCTGCTTTGAGACATTATTTGTTTTGTTTTACGGTGTTTGTTAAGTGCTTACTATGTGACAGGCAGTATTGTATTTGTTTTGTTTTATGGTATCTGTTAAGGGCTTACTGTGGGACAAGCAGTATTGTACTCCCCCAAGCGCTTAGTATAGGGCTTTGCACACAGTAAGCACTCAATACAATTGAATGAATACAAGTTTATCGAGTTGGACAGTGTCCTTGACCCACATGGGGTTCACAGTCTTAGTAGGAGGGAGGTTTGAATCCACATTTTACAGTGGAGGAAACTGAGGCACAGAGAAGTTAAGTGACTTGCCCAAGGTCACACAGCAAACGATTGGCAGAGCCATAATTAGCACCCAGGTCCTCTGACTCTGGGGCCCGTGCTCTTTCCACTAGACCATGATGCTTCTCTGCTAGGCCACGCTGCTTTTCTTGGGCAATTCACATTACTTTTGGGGGCCTCAGTTTCCTCATCTGAAAAATGAGAATTAGATAACAGTCCTCCCTACCTCTGAGATTGTGAGCCCCATGTAGGACAGGAATGGTCTGATTTGATTTGGTTGGACACATAGTAAGTATTTAATAAATACAAAAATAATAGAAATACTCTTGTTGGAGTACCACAGATGTTTGAGTACCACAGATCTCTGACAAGACTGAGTGTTCCTGGGCAGGGCTGAAGAGACCCAAAATCAGATCTTTCTGAAGTGAGACCTTCACTTTCCTGCCCAAAAAGAAAATATTTACAAAGAGAGTGATAAAAAAAAGTTCAGGCCTGTTGGATTTGAGTTTAACAACAAAGTAGCTGGCAATAATCAAGGGTCACAGAGGGAGGTGGTAGGAGAAGTGAGAGCTTCAGGAGGGAGTTCAAGATTTGGAAGAGCTGGTGTGTGTGTAAGAAAGTAAGGGAAGAACAGAAGGGTTGTGAAGCAGAAGATAGAGTTGCATTTAAGTATGGAAGTGTGAATTTGTAGTGGGAGAAGTTGGCTGGATTTCCATTAGCTGCATTTAGTAACATGAGTGGAGGAAGCAGACTGTTTCTGTGATCCAGGACTGGGGGTGGCTTGGAGGTAATAATAATAATAATGTTAGTATTTGTTAAGTGCTTACTATGTGCAGAGCACTGTTCTAAACTCTGGGGTAGATACAGGGTAATCAGGTTGTCCCACGTGAGGCTCACAGTTAATCCCCATTTTACAGATGAGGGAACGGAGGCACAGAGAAGTTAAGTGACTTGCCCACAGTCACACACTTGACAAGTGGCAGAGCCGGGATTCAAACCCATGACCTCTGACTCCCAAGCCCAGGCTCTTTCCACTGAGCCATGCTGCTACTCTGAGATGTGAGAGTGATGTAGGTTAGGAGGGAAAAAGGAGCTGAGATTGGGGGAGAGAGTGGAGTGGAGAAGCAGCGTGGCTTAGTAGATGGAGCACAGGCCTGGGAGTCAGAAGGACCTGGGTTCTGATCCCAGCACTGTCACTTGTCTGCTGTGTGATCTTGGGCAAGTCACTTTACTTCTCTGAGCCTCAGTTACCTCATCTGCAAAATGGGATAGAGACCGTGAGCACCATGTAGGACATGGACTGTGTCCAACCCGATTTGCTTGTACCCACCCTTAATACAGTACCTGGCACACAGTAAGCACTTGACAAAATAACACAGTTCCTCCGCAAACTGTGAGCTCACTCTGGGCAGGGATTGTCACTCTTTACTGTTGTATTATTATTATTATTATTATTAATAATCAAATTTATTGAGCGCTTATTGAATACAAAGCACTGTACTAAACACTTGGGAGAGTACAATATAACATCAAATACATCCCCTTTCCCAAGTGCTTAGTACTGTGCTCTGCACAAAGTAAGCACTTAATAAATACGATTGAACCTGATGACTTCGTATCTACCCCTATGCTTAGAACAGTGTCTGGCACATAGAGAGCACCTAATACTATAAAATAAAATAATAAACCTTTAGACAGCAGCATCCTATGCCACTGGATTTTTCTAATAATAATGATGGTATTTGTTAAGTGCTTACTATGTGTCAAACACTGTTCTAAGCACTGGGGTAGATACAAGGTAATCAGGTTGTCCCACGTGGGGCTGACAGTCTTAGTCCCCATTTTACAGATGAGGTAACTGAGGCACAGAGAAGCCCAGGCTTGGGAGTCAGAGGTCATGGGTTCTAATACCACCTCTGCCACTTAGCAGCTGTGTAACTTCGGACAAGTCACTTACCTTCTCTGAGCCTCAGTTCCCTCATCTGTAAAATGGGGATTAAGACTGTCAGTCCCATGTGGGACAACCTGATCACCTTGTATCTCCCCCAGTGCTTGGAACAGTGCTTGGCACATAGTAAGGGCTTAACAAATACCACCATTATTATTAATATTAAAATGAGGATTAAGACAGCGAGCCCCACGTGGGACAACCTGATCACCTTGTATCCCTCCCCCCCCCCAAGCGCTTAGAACAGCGCTTGACACATAGTAAGTGCTTAACAAACACCTTCATTATTATTAATATTAAAATGGGGATTAAGACAGTGAGCCCCACGTGGGACAACTTGATCATCTTGTATCTACCCCAGCACTTGGAACAGTGCTTGACACGTAGTAAGCACTTAACAAACACCATCATTACTGGAGAAGCAGCGTGTCTCAGTGGAAAGAGCACGGGCTTGGGAATCAGAGGTCATGGGTTCCAACCCCAACTCTGCCACTTGTCAGCTGGGAGACTGTGGGCAAGTCACTTCACTTCTCTGGGCCTCAGTTACCTCATCTGTAAAATGGGGATTAAGACTGTGAGCCTCATGTGGGACAACCTGATCACCCTGTATCTACCCCAATGCTTAGAACAGTGCTCTGCACATAGTAAGTGCTTAACAAATACCAACATTATTTATTATTATAAATAACTAAGCGTTTAACAAATACCAACATTATTATTATTTAGTGACTTGTCCAAAGTCACCTAGCTGACAAGTGGCGGAGGCAGAATTGGAACCCATGACCTCTGGCTCCCAAGCTCTTGCCACAAAACGAAGGCACGGTGAATATGAGAATGCTGATGGGAAGCCTGGAATTTCCGTGGACGTTGAAAAGAAGGGAACAACCTGATTCCCCTGTGTCTACCCCAGCGCTTAGACCAGTGTTCTGCACATAATAAGCGCTTAACAAATACCAACATTATCCAGCGCCTAATACAGTGCTCGGCACATAGTAAGCGCTTAACAAATACCATCATTATTATTATTATTATTAATAAAATTGTACATTACTTCCAGCAGCGCTGTGCATCTGCCTGCTAGGCCGAACTCAGGGCTGCTGATGCAGACCAGTCTATTCGGAAAGGAGGAGGGGACGCAGAGGCTCATTGGCGAACGCTCCCCCCCCCGCCACCGAATGCTGTTGGTTCAGTCCAACGGGGCGGGGGCGCGCTCGGCCCCGAGAGCGAGCGGTGGCGGGCCCGCGCATGGTTGGCGCATGCGCAGTGGGGAGGGGGGTTGTCCACTGGGCGTTTAGCGGAGGAATTCCCTTTCCCCGCTGTTTCCCGGGCGTTGTTTCGTCCCCCATCTTCCTTCCTTCGTCGTCTTCGCCTCAGCCCCCAGAGCCATGGCGGATCCTCGCGTCAGGCAAATCAAGATCAAGACGGGTGTGGTGAAGCGGTGAGTAGGCCGTGAGGAGCGCGGGAGCGCGCCCCGGCCCTGACGCGCGGAGGCAGGACCGGCCGCCGGGTGAGGCCTACCCGATTAACAATAATAATAATAATGTTGTTCTTTCTTAAACCCTTACTATGTGCAGAGCACTGTTCTAAGCACTGGGGGAGATACAGGGTCATCAGGTGGTCCCACGTGGGGCTCACAGGCTTAGTCCCCGTTTTACAGATGAGGCTCAGTGGAAAGAGCTTGGGCTTCGGAGTCAGAGGTCATGGGTTCGACTCCCGGCTCGGCCACTTGTCAGCTGTGTGACTGTGGGCAGGTCACTTCGCTTCTCTGGACCTCAGTTGCCTCATCTGTAAAATGGGGATTAACTGTGAACCTCACGTGGGACAACCTGATGACCCTGTATCTCCCCCAGCGCTTAGAACAGTGCTCTGTACAGAGTAAGCGCTTCACAAATACCAACATGATTACATTATTAGGTCACTGAGGCACAGAGAAGCCCGGGCGTGGGAGTCAGAGGTCGTGGGTTCTAATCCCGCCTCTGCCACTTAACAGCCGTGTGACTTGGGACAAGTCACAACTTCTCTGAGCCTCAGTTCCCTCGTCTGTAAAGCGGGGATTAAGACTGTCAGCCCCACGTGGGATAACCTGATCACCTTGTATCCCCCCTCCCAGTGCTTGGAACAGTGCTTGGCACATAGTAAGGGCTTAACAAATACCCACCATTATTATTATTATTATTAAAATGGAGATTAAGACTCAGCCCCACGTGGGACAACCTGATCACCTTGTATTTAGCCCAGTGCTTGGAACAGTGCTTGGCACATAGTAAGGGCTTAACAAATACCCACCATTATTATTATTATTAAAATGGAGAGTAAGACTGTCAGCTCCACGTGGTGATACAACCTGATCACCTTGTATCTAGCCCAGTGTTTAGAACAGTGCTTGGCACGTAGTAAGGGCTTAACAAATACCTCCATCATTATTATTATTATTAAAATGGGGATTAAGACTGTCAGCCTCACATGGGAAAACCTGATCACCTTGAATCCCCCACCAGCGCTTGGAACAGTGCTTGACACGTAGTAAGCGCTTAACACTATCATTATTAGAGAAGAAGCGTGGCTCAGTAGAAAGAGCACGGGCTTGGGAGTCAGAGATCAAGGGTTCGAATTCTGGCTCTGCCACTTGTCAGCTGTGTGACTAGGCAAGCCATTTGATGGCATATCACTTCCATTAGGCCTTCCCTGACTAAGTCCTCTTTTCCTTTTCTTCCACTCCCTTCTGCATCACCCTGACTTGCTCCCTTTCTTGATCCCTCTGCCGTAGTCCCCAGCACTTATGTACATATCCATGATTTATTTATATTAATGTCCGTCTCCCCCCCTAGACTGTAAGATCGTTGTGGGAAGGGAATATGTCTGTTTTACTGAACTCTCTCATTTATTTAGTACTGTACTCTGCATACAGTAAGTGCTCAATAAATATGATCGATTTGATTGATTGCCAGTGTTCCCCTTCATCTACTCCGGCCAACTTCTCCCTACCTTGGGTCTGGAGTTCTCCTTCCTCTGAAATCCAAAGTCAAGCATTTGTTAAGTGCTTACTATGTGCCAAGGATTGGGATTGACAAAATAATCAGATCAGACATAGTTCCTGTCTCACAGGGGGGTAAATATTAAGTGCTTACTCTATGTCAAGCAGTGTTGTAAGCACTGGGTTAGATACAAAATAATCTGCTTGGAGACACTCCCTTATTTGGAGAGGAGGATTTAATACCCATTTTTTAGATGAGGCAACTGAGGAATAGAGAAGTGAAGTGATTTGCCCAAGGTCACACATCAGACAAATGTCTAAACCAGGATTAAAACCCAGGTTTCCTGATTCCCAGTCAGCTCTTAACATTACGCAGCGCTGCTTCTCACTAGGCCATGCTATTTCAGCTAGGGTGTCCCTGGGTGAACTATTTCAGCCAGGAAGCCTTGTTTAGGATGGGGAAGGAAAGGAAAGATTCTGCTCTGTGCTGGACCAGTCCAGAGAATTCCCCCAAGAGGGTGAGAGAGTTCCACTGAATTCTATAGGAAGTCCAGGGTGCTTGAATAAAACCCCTGAAGGAATCCAGAAACTGTCCAGTCAGCCTCTCTGAGAGTTTCTCTGGGTTGGGAGACATTTTAGGCTTGCCCTAGCCTGAATTCCTTTAGGTCTGCCTGCGCTTAGTATTACTCTTAATGAATTGTTACCAACGGTGAAAGGCACATGGATTGGAAGATTTGATATAAATGTTTGGAAAGCTGAACTTCTTCCGCATAATTTGCTGAAGAAAGCATTACTCCCACTCTCAAGGAGATTGGTATTTTGAAATGTTTCTGACATAATATAAAACCGAAGTTCCAGTCCTGGCACGTGTTCAATTCATCCTCTACTCTGTAAGCCTGCTGGGTCGGGGAATGTGTTTACCAGCTCTGTATTATACTGTCCCAACCACTTAGTACTGTGCTCTGCACACAGTAAGTGTTCAGTAAATACCATTGATGAAATGTGAGGGAGCAGGGGTGGAACTAAGAGCCCTGTCCATAGCGGCCCCTGCTAGGAAGGACGTGTGTGTGCAATCAGTGAAACTGAGCCCAGTTCCTCTCCCTCTCCCACCACCCCGCAGTTCTTTGAGGAGATAGTAGATGAGGTAACTGAGACACGGTGAAGTTAAGTGGCTTGCCCACACAGCAGACAGGTGGCAGAGTCAGGATTGGAACCCAGGTCCTCCTCCCTCAAAGGCCCATGATCTATCCATTAGGCAATACTGCTTCTCCTTCGTGTATGACAGACCACCACTCTCCCCACCTTCAAAGCCTTATTAAAAATCCCACCTCCTCCAAGAGGCCTTCCCCAACTAAATCCTCATTTCCCCTACTCTCTCTCCTTTTTGTATCACCTTTTAAGCACTTGATAATTCACCCCGCCCTCCGTCTCACAGCACTAATACATGCCTGTCTACTTGTTTTGTTGTCTGTCTTCCTGCTTCTAGACTGTGAGCCCATTGTTGGGTAGGAATGTCTCTGTTGCCGAATTGTAATAATGTTGGTATTTGTTAAGCGCTTACTATGTGCAGAGCACTGTTCTAAGTGCTGGAGTAGATACAGGGTAATCAGGTCGTCCCACGGGAGGCTCACAGTTAATCCTCATTTTACAGATGAGGTGAGCTGGGAGTCGAACTCATGACCTCTGACTCCGAAGCCCAGGCTCTTTCTATTGAGCCACGCTGCTTCCAAGCACTTTCCAAGCACTTAGTACAGTGCTCTGCACACAGAAAGCGCTCAGTAAATACGATTGAATGAATAAATAGTGGAGAAAGGCCTCAACTCCCTCAAAAGGAAGCTCCTTCCCCTGTCACAATCCACCCACCTATTAGACTACCCTGTCACCATGGTGAGCTGCAATACCTCCCTCACCGAACATAGAGAAGCAGAGTGGCTTAGTGGAAAGAGCCTGGGCTTGGGAGTCAGAGGTCGTGGGTTCTAATTCCGGCTCCGCCACTTGTCAGCTGTGTGACTTTGGGCAAGTCACTTAACCTCTCTGTGCCTCAGTTACCTCATCTGTGAAATGGGGATTAAGACTGTGAGCCCCATGTGGGACAAACTGATTACCTTGTATCTACCCCAGTGCTTAGAACAGTGCTTGGCACATAATACCATCATTATTATTATTATATTCTCAAGGATCTGGGTGTCTGCCTGCCACCCATCCTAAGCCGTGGATGTGGGAGCCACAGGGATGGTAGAGACAGAGCTAGAATGAAGAAGCCTTTGAGGGTGGGCCCCTCCCAGGGAATGGGGGGTAGGCCGTCAGCCTAGGTGATAAAGAAGGGTTGGCCTAAGGGACTCAGTCCAGTCATTTATTGAGTGTTTACTGTGTGCAGAGCACTGTACTATATGCTTGAGAGATTATGATATAACAATATAACAGACATTCATTCAATCGTATTTACTGAGCGCTTACTATGTGCAGACCACTGCAGTATATGCTTGAGAGAGTACAATATAACAATATAACAGACACATTCATTCAATCGTATTTAGTGAGCGCTTACTATGTGCAGAGCATTGCACTATATGCTTGAGAGAGTACGATATAACAGTATAACAGACACATTCATTCAGTCATATTTATTGAGCGCTTACTGTGTGCAGGTCACTGTACTAAGCACTTGGGAGAGTACAATATAGCAACAAACAGACACAGTCCCTGCCCATAACGAGCTCATGGACTACAGGAGAAATGAGATTCCTCTCTAGACTATAAGCTCGTTGTAGGCAAGGAATGCGACTGTTTATTGTTGTGTTGTACTCTCCCAAGCACTTAATACACTGCACACAATAAGCACTCAATACGATTCAGTTAATAAATGCCCATGTCAAGCTGCTCCAAGCTTCTACTCCCAATCGCATATCTCCTGTGCCTAGAGAAGCAGCGTGGCTCAGTGGAAAGAGCCTGGGCTTGGGAATCAGAGGTCATGGGTTTGAATCCCGGCTCTGCCACTTGTCAACTGCGTGACTGTGGGCAAGTCACTTCACTGCTCGGTACCTCAGTTCCCTCATCTGTAAAATGGGGATTAACTGTGAGCCTCACATGGGTCACCCTGATGACCCTATATGTACCCCACCGCTTAGAACAGTGCTCTGCACATAGTAAGCACTTAACAAATACAAATACCAACCCTTTACTTAGCAGCCCTAGCCAATATGTCAGCCTAAGAACCAGGCCCCAGTGCCCAACTTGTTCTGACAATGCATAGGAGACTCTTAGACTGGATCCAGAATAGCAAATAAATCAGTAGTATTTGCGTTCACATTTGATCAAGTGACACATCTCCATTCTAAATCATTTGTATCAAATGCCTACACAAATGAGACCCCTCACAAAAGTTCTTGGTAGTGGAAGACATAGTTCTCTTGGTGAGGAATTCAGGCTCTGAAAAGGCAGCATAATTGCAGTCTGGAGAATGTTACAATTATTACGGCATTTAAGTGTTTATTATGTGCAGACACTGTATTAAGAGTGCTATCTAGAAGGAAAGGGATGGTTAAAGTTTAAAGGCACTTTGCAGTTGAAGTGGTGGAGTAGAGCAGTGTTTAACCTGCTCCTGCATCAATTTAAGAGAAATTCTAAAAGTTGATATTTCTGTTCATTTGAACCATCCCCATGAGTGTGGATTATGTTGACATCCAAAAATGTACATGAAAGATAAGTATACTCTCCAGATCCTAGACTCCTAGGCATTTCAAGAAGTCTTCTAGCTCTGTTGTCTACCTGCAGCTAGAGAAGAACTAAAATGTATCCAGGACAGATGATGCATTGAATTAACATTCTGCTTCTGGGAGGGATTAAAAAACAACTCATCCTCTGTAATTTTATACATTATCTACTATGTCCAAAAGAAACCATGGTGAGCTTGCATTATACATTGAGCATTGACAACTGGTGGGTACTCCGTTAACCACGTGTGAAGTGTGGGCATAGTAATCATCCAGATTATTTGGCAATCCAGATAATTTTAGGGTCATAGATGCAGCCTGATGTTTACGTACTTATGTAAGTCGTAGATGTATTCAGTATTTTGAATATTTTAAATCCTTTTCCCAAAAGTTTATTGCTTTCCTTATATATTAGAGAAGATAAATAGCTGTCCTCATGACATGGTCATTTTTATGTGAAGCCAAGGTGCTTTAAATGTATTCTTTGTTGATTGCATATTTGCAATTTATAGGGAACCAATTACATAGTGCTCTTTGAATTTTTGTCTGCATCATTTTGAAGAAGTCAGTCTCTTTTTTCAGCAACAGTTTAAATGGTTAATGAGGTAACGCAGTTTGCCATGGATTAGAAGAAAATACCTGATGCTTTCTAAATATTTGTTCATAAATTATCTTAACCTACTAACAAAAGTATTAGAAGATGTAGCAGATCATAGTAGATTTTCTACAGGTGCGGGTCATCCCACACATAGTGGTTATCCCACATTTCCTCTAGGATGGGGGGAAAAAAACTCCCATTCAGTTAACATAAAAGGTTGCTTAATCACTTTAAAGTCAACTTACTTTCAATAAAGCCACCTGAAGTGGCCTGCTGGTGAATGAATTAACTGATTAAAAAAACTTTCTTAAATATATCTTTTTATAACCATTTTGGATTGGTAATAGTTTAAAATCTAATGTGAACAAAGAGTGTTAGGGCATGCGAAATAGCACTGACATTGGCCCATAGTTTCCCTCTGATTAAATGAAAGTGACACCAGTAGATTAGAATGAGACTAAGACAATTCACACTGCAATTGTGTTAGTTTAACTTTAACAATCTTTTAACACTCTTGTTTAAATGTAGCTGACATACCATAATTACAAATCTACAAGCCTTGATTATAGAATTTTACATCATGAACCTGTGGGGAAATTGTATTGATTTTTGTAAAGCAACCCTTTCAGAAACCACCTTTCCCAAACTCTGGAATTTTCCCAAGTTTGTTTTTACCCGTTCCTCTGACACAGAGCCTGATGCTCTTTGTATGTGTTCTATAAAATGTGATGTATTTTTTTCTTTGATATACATAAATTTGTAAGAGTCCCATATCATCTTCAAAGGGATGTATGCTGGAGGGCAAGAAGCTTGTCTGCCAACTCTCTTATACTGAACTTTGTCAAGCGCTTAGTACAGTGATCTGGACACGGTAAGTGCTCCATAAATACTGTTGATTAATGGAGAAACTGAAAATTCAGTTTACAGCGAACTGACACCTGCTCTTCTCCCTCCATCCCCCCCCCCCCCCCCCACATACACAGACAACTTTGCTACTTCCCTGTTCCCATCTTTGAAATGGAGATGGAGCAGCTAGAAGAACAACATTAGTGTGTAAGCAAAGCAGAAGAAAGTTAGGAGGACCACTCCTATGGATCTTTCTTACTCCCCTGCACCTGGAAGTAAGATCACATCCGAATTGAAGGAAACCTGGGAAGGGGAGGAGGAGAGAGAGTGAGTTCTTGAATTTAAAATCGTCACACACATTTGCTTCAATTTCATTTTGCTTCTGTCTCGAGGCAGTAGGTGAGCCAAAGTAAAGCACAAGATGTAACAACAGCCCTCTAGTTTGGATGTAAATGGTAAAATTGGGTTGAAGGAGAGGAATGGATTGTAAATGCTCAACTGTTTGCCAGAGCTCTACCCCTCTTTGGCCAGGGAGTGAGTGCTAGCCAGTCTGACCCAGTCATCAGTCAGATGTTTGTTGAGGCAGGAAGGAAGAAAGCCTGTGGGTCACCCTCATGAGCAACCATGTCACCGTCGTCTTCACTGGAATTTCTTGAGCACTTACTATGTGCAGAACACTGTAGTAAACGCTTGGGAAAGTACAGTACAAAAGAGCAGACGTGCTTCCTGCCCACATCAAGTCCACTACATTTCCCTGCAGGCTATAGGTGGAAGTGCAGTTTCTGTTTGAAATTCCCTTTTCTGCTTTCTTTTATGTGTTGTCTGTCTTTTAGGAAAACAGCATCACTATTGTAATCAAGTCCATATCCCAGCTAATAATGACGGACTGGAATCCTTTGTTCAGAGTGGACCTTATTGCAGTGGGATCTCTAGACTTGATTGTGGCAATGAGGTAGTACACAGTGGCTTTATGTGGTGCTCCTCGACATCAGAAGATCTAAGTAGGAACAGAAATTGTAAGAAGAAAGGAGAAGGAGATTGAAGGATAGGGAATGGAAATAGCAAGAAATGACCTTGGGAAATTAAGGAAAGGGTAAGGTGGATCTGTTTGCATCTGCACCTAAAATGTTCCTTTGACACTTGTTTAATAATGGCCTAGCTCGTTGTGGGCGGGGACGTGTCTGCTAACTCTGTTTTATTGTACCCTCCCAAGTGCTTAGTACAGTGCTCTGCACATAGTAAGCACTCAATAAATACGCCTGACACATAGGAAGCACTTAACAAACACCACAGTTATTATTACTATTGGTCTTGGCTCTCTGTTGTGGAATTAATTTCCTCCCTCAGCCCCTCCCCACAGGATGGCCCTTTTTGAAGACCATAAAAAGGGCCAAGTCTTGCAATGGTTCATATCTCCGGACTTCATTTTCTTCATCTGTAAAATGGGGATTCACGCCAGACTGTTTGTTTTGTTTTGTTGTCTGTCTTCCCTGTTTAGACTGTGAGCCCGGTGTTGGGCAGGGATTGTCTCTATCTGTTGCCGAATTGTACATTCCAAGCACTTAGTACAGTGCTCTGCACATAGTAAGCGCTCAATAAATACAATTGAATGAATGAATGAAATGCCATTGCTTGATTAAGTGTTCTTGTCATTTGTCTTATATCTATTTAGTATACATCTTTATGTATGTATATTTACTTTGGAAACTCTTTCAGGGCAGTAACTATGTCTTGTACTGTGTAGAACTTGGCAAGGAAGCCTGGGGCCAGGCCTGTGTCAGATGGGAGCAGGGTCTTGCAAAGGCAGGTTGCCCTGGGAACTACTAAGAAAGTTAGGGATTTATAGCTTAATATACAGAACATGTATGATTGACCCATTTAAATGTTTCCGGGGTTATCCGTTATCCTGATTATGGCTGGGCCTGAGCAGTTTGGATAATCAAGATTGTTACTCTACTTGCACGGAGAGGAGGCTGTATCCTTTTCTAAGTGTTTAAACTCACATTTCTACCACAGTTCAAACTATTTCACAATTCTTTTGCAGTTCTTAGAAAATAAATTTGAAGTCTTCTAATGTTCATTTACCATAGAACAGTGCTCAGCACACAGTAGGCGCTTAACAAATACCATCATTATTAGTCCAAATGAATACCGTTGGAGGACATGCAGATTTTAATTGTTTTGGATTTTGAAGTAGTTAAGCACAAAAGCAAAAGCATTGTTAATGACTTCCGTGTCTCTAAACTTACTCCCTAGTAGTAAGTTAGGGGCTTTGGGAAGAGCATCAGCTTTTACAAACTTTTTGAAACATCTGTTGGTCTAGTCTGAAAGAATTGATGCTCTTCTTAAAGCGCTGAAGTGACCCGCTATAGACTGGAAGGGTTTATTGCCTCTTTTGAAATGCCTAATTTACTACCCGAAGGGAACTTTAGGAACTTAAAGTCTTAGGCTCACCATTTTAATGTTAGTTTTAGTCTAACCAGATATTTGCAACAAACAAAGTACAAAAACTGATTATTATGGAAACACATCTCATTACAGATATGTGTAATTTAAGTAAAGGTACTTTGAAATAATGTAGTTTACTTAAGTGCGTACTAGCCAAATTGAACTTTTAGGTAATATCACATTAATTGGAATAGTAATTTTCATTTTCATTTAAGTGTATTGTTTTTATATCATTTCCTTATAACCTTAAAGGTTAATAGATACATTTTCTGAATGTCTTACCCTTAAAAGTAATTGCACAATTAAAACCAATATAGATTTGACCTGGTTTTGAAAGTAACTCTTCTTGAGGGCACTGATAGCGATTAAAAAATTCTTTTAAGGGATATTTCTTGTATAAATAGTAATGATGAATTTTACTGGTTATAAAGTTATATGTTCACCAAGCATAATTTTGTAGTGTATCTGTTTTAAATAAATTAATGGATTGATGATTTGGTGACTCTGGCACTATTTAAAGTAGAAACATGATACACAATCAGTACTGATGCACACAGAGTAGATCGTGATTTCTCAGTGGCAGGAAGAAATTAATGAGGCCTGCATGTGGTGAGTTTCTGTTGTTTCTCTACTTGGTGTAATAAATTCTGATTCTTATTCAGGAATAGTGGAAGAAGTTGCAGCAAATATTTAGGAAAAGGGGGGCTTCATTCAGTTTGTAGATTTGTTAGACCCCTTACTGTTAATTGCCGGAAGGGTAGTTACAGTAGAGTAGAGAAGCAGTGTGGCTCAGTGAAAAGAGCACGGGCTTGGGAGTCAGAGGTCATGGGTTTGAATCCCTGCTCTGTCACTTGTCGGCTGTGTGACTGTGGGCAAGTCACTTAACTTCTCTGTGCCTCAATTCCCTCATCTGGAAAATGGAAATGAAGACTGAGCCTCACGAGGGACAATCTGATTACCCTGTATCTACCCCAGCGCTTAGAACAGTTCTCTGCACATAGTAAGCGCTTAACAAATACCAACATTATTATTATTAGAGTGAATAAGCATTACAGGGATTAATGTTAATGTAGTTTTTGTTTGTTTCTTTTGCAGAGGTTAAGAGGAAGAAAAATATTCCGAATCTAGAATGTAGTTTATAGATTAACTCAGGTCTGCTTGATCTATTAGGGATGGCATTACAGTAAGAAAAGTAATGTTATGTAACAACCTTCCTTTGGAAGGGTAGGGGAAAAGCAAATTAGTATGTAACTCCAAAGTTCTCCACCTTTGGAGATGAATATCTCAATTTTTAATTTTCAATATTTGGATTCTTAGGTGTCCACTAAAATTTTCTCCAAGATTATATCCTTGTGTAAAAAGTAATTTGAAGTCCTTCACATGTACAGTATTTGTATGTATTGCTCTCCTTAACTGTGAAATCTGTTCTCAATCAGTTCTCAAGGTACATTTTTATGTTGTTTCCTTTAAGTTTGCCATTCTTGATTTTTCTTCTGTTCTTTTTCCTCCTCTTATTATGATTGAGCAAAATTTCAAACACTGTAAGTCAGGAAGAAGGAGAGGCACAGGGGATGGAATGGACAGTGAGGACAGGATATCAGAAAGCCTTATGGGGCCAGTACAGACCTCCTGTCACAAATTAAAGACACTGTTTTAAGACCAGACACTCTTAAAAAAAAAAAAAAAGATTGCAGTGAGTCTTCCACTTGGATAAATCTTACCCCAGAGTGGGCTCCTAATGTGGATTAGGGATCGTGGTGAAGCCTGATACAGATGGGTGTCATCTGTGAACAGGCAGAAATGGGCGCTCTGGAAATAAATTCTCTGAGATCTACTGCAGAGGGAATTCCCAAACATGGGAAATCCCTACCAGCACTAAGAAATGAGAAACTGTACATCCGAAGGAGTTACTGGTCGTGTTTCTTAGGCTTCTGTGATTAATGGATCCCTGGGGCTCATTAGATATGTTTTGTGTTGCTGATAAATCATCTGCTTCGGTATTTCTGTTCAAAGACATGAGGAGGAAGTGAATTTTTGAAAGGGAAAAGCATGAAACTTACTTTGAAGTTTTGAATGTTAGCACCTTTATTAGCGGTGGTCAGTGCTTTATTTTATTAAAATAATAATCCTGGTATTAAGCACTGTGCGGCAAACACCATTGAGCACTGCAGTATATTTTAGATATAAAATAAACAGCTCCGACGCAATCCCTGTCCCTCCCAGAGCTTACAGTCTTACTGGAAATGAGGAAATTGAACAGAGAGAAGTTAAGTAATTTGCCCAAGATCATCCAGCAGGCCAGTGGCAGAGCCAAGATTAGAGCCTGGGTCTTCTGGTTCCTAGTTCCATTCTCCATCGTGGTCCCCTTTTGTGTATTTTGGCTTCAAAATCTCTACAGGTTTGGCAACTAGTGTTTCGCTGATTTCTGAATTGTTGCAGTTAAATGTTTTATTTCCCAACAAAGGTTGACAGTGTTAAAAGTTTTGCAGGTTTTAAAACTTAAAACTTCTTAAACATACTCTTCTTAAATAAGTTGACAGTGCCCTCTCTCTGGATTTGGATTTTTCTGAGCTTCATTCAGTCTTCAGATTGATTAGCTATCAACTCTTCCAATCAATTAATTGCTGTAGGTTCCTAAAGCAAATTGTTTTCTGCCTCCAGGGAATTTTATGTGAACTAGAGATTGCTTTTTTTTATACACAATGTTTTTATATAGTGTGTCCGTTGGTTTTGTGTAATTCGGAGGAAGGCCCAAGATCCTCAGGTTCCTGAGTGACTGGTTCTCCGAACAGAGACTTGATTGAAAAATCAGAAGAAAATATGGAAAATTTAAAAAATTAGATTCCTGTTTGAGAATCCAAACTTTAGGTAATCTGAATTATTGTTGGTGCCTGTTCAGTTTGATAAAATCAGATTTCTAATGTACTTAATTTTTTCCTTCTCTTCAGTCCCTCTAGTCTATAACCTCGTTGTGGGCAGGGAACGTGGCTATCAATTCTGTTATATTGTACTCTCCCAAGTGCTTACTACAGTGCTCTGCACGCAGTAAGTGCTCAATAAATAAGATTGATTTCTGTAAAGGGAAATGCCCTTTGCGGTGTTAAAGGAGCAAACTCTAGAACACGATCTAGGGATGCTTCCAGATAAGGGAAGAATATCTTGGGCTGTTTGGTCTCACTGACTATGGCCTGTTTTTAAAAAAAGTTAGAATTTTAAAGCTAGGGAGAACCTTACCCTGGATAGTACATCCCACTGTGCCCTAGTATTACCAGTCTTTTAGTCATCCTGGGCAGATAGTGCTCTATCGTGTTCTTTACAATATCTAGTAAAGGAAATTCCTTATCTGTCACCTGGGAGGATGTCCACACTGCACAACCTGAATGTCACCTGCCCTGTAGTGATGCTAACGTGACCCAACTCAGCGGTGTAGCCAAAGGGGATTTGGTAACTAGTGCTTTGTCCCCATTTGGTATCATAAAGCTGGAAAATGCTAGATTGGTCTCGAGCAGAAAGGGCAGCCTTTCATTGAGATTGCTTCCTGATTGATTTGGGACTGTGCCCAATTTAAAGTTGGCACCACTGGAGAGGTTCCAAGCTGCTCTTTGTCTATCAGGTGGACCTGACGGCAGGGTTCCTGGGACTGGCTGGGCAGGGTGATCAGTGATATACGGCTCCCTAATGTCTGTCGGGATTGCTATCTTCAGTCTCTTACCATGAGGTTTTCCTCGTGCGGTTTCAGGACAGAAAATGATATTTTCTATAGATCAGTTCCATCCAAAACCCGACTTGCCTTATGCAAGCTCATCCTCCGCCAAACAGCCATTACATACAGTAACTTCTTCCTTATGTTTCACATAAATCTCTGTTACTACAATTTAGATAGGGATGCCAATTCCACTAGGGGAATGTTGCAGAAAGAGACTGTGAAACCAAAAGGACTGCAGGAGGAAATGGGAAACTTGAGATCTTGTGCTTCCTGCCCTTGGATGGGCTTGGGCAGAGGGTCCCTGAAGCCCCACTAGCTTGATTTCCTCTTTCCTTTCCTAGCCCTCCAGAGTTTATATGCTTAAAGCTCTGTTCTGCTTTTTGTTCTTCTGTTTCCTTGCTCATTTTTTATTGTAGCTCTATTTTTCCATTCAAAAAACAGAAACAGGAGGAAAAACCCACAGGAACTTTTCCTCCGTACGTTGTTCTCTCCCCTCGGCCCCCCCCAACCCCAAGCCAGGTGTCTTGCTGTCTCTATCCATTTACTTATATCGTTCCCAGACTATCAGAGTCTTCTTTCCATGAGTTAAAGTAAAAAAGGGTCCTGGGAATACAGTTTCTCCCTGGCTCCATGTGTTAAATTGATTGATTTATGACATTTCTTGAGTCCTGGGGTAGCATTTTATGAATCTGACATAGCCACTGCCCCTCAGAGGCTCATAGTCTATCCTGTTCCCATTTTACAGAGGAGAGAACTGCAGCCCAGAGATCTTAAGCAACTAGCCCAGATCACCCAGTAGGCCAGTGGCAGAGCCAAGAATTGAATCTGGATCGTTATATTGACTTTTCCAAGTGCTTAGTCCAGAGCTTTGTACACAGTAAGCACTCAATAAGTATGATTCAGTGAATGATTCCTGACTCGCAGACCCATGTTCCTTCCACTGAGCCATGCTGCCAACCCAGTTTACTTCTAAATTGAATCTGGAGGGCAAGTGGGTAGTAGATATGCTAGTTTTTATTTCCCCACTGGGATAACTAGCTGAAGCACCTTTACATCTTCCCACGGGACTCTGCTAGTAATGAATTAGCCCTTTTTAGAGAGGTAAAATACTTTGGTTCCCCAAGAAGCCCACTTCCTTTGCTCTTCTTGCAACAAATTGTGGGTCTGGGAGTGGTAGGGGTAACTGAGGCAGGACAGTAACCTCCCCCTCACCAACTGGAACCCTGACAGTTGCATCTAGAGCAATCTGTGTGTGTCTTGACCTGCCTTCTGATTAATGGTCACTTTTAATAGGAAAGATGAAAACCAAAGCAAGTCACCTGCACATCTCAGGCCTCGCATTTCCCCTGAACCAGCAGAAGCCTACCCAGAGCAATCAGCCAAAGCTAGCACCCCAGTCATCAGCCCAGCTTTGTCAGTAGTTGTGGAATGTACAAGAAATGTTCTAATAGAGAGGAAAATACCCATCTTTTGGGTAAAAAATGAGTAATGGTAGTACTAATAGCATGTATTCAGGACAGTCTAGTGCAGAGCACTGTATTAAGCCCTGGGGAAAAAAATACTTGGGGAGAACTAGACATGTTTCCGGGCCCTCGAAGGACTCATGATCTAAGTAAAGGCATGGAAAGAATTGGTGACAGACCTGTAAGCAATAAGAATACAAAATCAATATTAAAAACCAGGATACATTAAAAAATTAAATCAGAAAAGCAGTCAGGTACTATGGCTAGAAGGTAGTGATTTGGGCCCACCCTCAATTCTCTGTACTAATGGATGGGGAGATGTGCTGATAATAAAAAAAGGCAAAGAAAAAAAACCAAAGGCAGGTTGAGGTATCTGTGTTTGAGTTCTGTCAAGCAGTGAATGGAGGCACCGGAGTCGAGGTAAGGGATTCTGGGCCCCCAGTTATGGTGCAACTGAGAAGTGAAAGATGGAAGGCCTAAAACTTACTGAGACAGAAAGCAAGTTGTGACCTTGGCGAACAGAGATGCCTGTGTGTACTTTGGTAGGAGGAGGGAACACTAACCTGGGAGTGTAGTGACTAAGGGTGTAGATGATCTGAACCATGAGGGACGGCAGGTTGGAAGGACCCTGATGTCGGTAAGAAATGAAGGCCCTGAGAGGGAGGGACGAAGACCTGATGATAGGAGTGATGGGGGAGGAGCTCAGGGCCACAGTAGAGGCCAGTCATATGCTACAGTTGCGTTGTGTGTGTATGTGTGTGTGTGTTTTATCTAGGTGTGTTTATACACACACACACACACACACACACACACATACATGAACAGCTCAATTAACTCAAGGAATTGGGGGTATTTTAATGTCTTTGAAAGCTCTGAAGTGTAAAACAACAATAAAAAGCTCCATTAAATGTGAAATTCAAAGACATATAAACATTGATGAACAGTAAAATAGTGATAGATGGTATTGGCTTTTCAGAAAGCTTAAGTTCTTTCTGCTGGAGGTTACTACAGAAGTGGAAGTAATATCTTTAAAGATGGAATATATCGTATTTTCCTGTTGATGAGGTAAACGAAAGTGTTTAAAGGCTTCACTGCTGCACCGGAGCAGATAATAAGGCAATTAGAATTGTTAAATTGATGAAACACCAGACTGGGAGGCAGTATGTCGTAAATTATAAAGAAACAAGATTTTGAGGTAGTTTTTTTGTTATTGAAAGAAATATCACTGGTGTGAAGGGCAATTTATGATACAACAAAAAGTTCTAGATTTATTGACCTGAAAATCTAACTCATAAGCAGCTTGTAATTCATAGCCTAAAATTACCAATCCACAACATTTTTTTTAAACTAATTTGCTCTCCCTAGCATAAACTTACCTTGTGTATATAATCAAGTTTTTATTTTCAAGACTAATTTATGGAGCCACCTGTATAATAATTATGGTACTTATTAAGCTCTTAATATGTGCCAAGCACGATACTAAGCACTGGGGTAGATATAAAATAATCAGGTTGGACAGAGTTTGCCTGTATACTAGGTCTACTTACTTTCAAATTACCCCAAAGTAGGAGCCGAATACATCCATTCATGATAGTCACTTTTTCAAAAAATCTGGTTGTATTCTGTACTTTTCAAAGCTGTGCAGTAGCAGTGGATTCTTATATAGTCATTATCGTAGGGCTTAGCAATGGAACCAATATTGCAAAAGCAAAACAGCAGATATTTCTTAAGCCCACATGGATATATTCAAAGATATTTATGCTTGCATGCAAAAACTTAGACATGTTTTCTTGATGCATTTTTTTGATCTTGTTTTGTGTGTCATATTTACCCTGTTTTATACCAGGGTAATCAGTGGAGCCACTTGATGATCATGTTGTGAAAGATGCACTCAGGGATGGAAGGCAAATAGCCAAGGGTCTCAAATCCTTCAGTTCTTTTACTGAGGAAGATGGTAGAAACATAGACACATGTAATGTTTTTATAAACAAGCCAGAGGAATCGGATCAAATTATGGTAACCACCCAGGATACCTTAGGTCAAAATACTATCTAGAGGGATCGAATCAGTAGAATCAGATGACGTACAGTCCAGAGTTTCAAAAGAACTTGGGAAATCATTAAACCTATGACAGGTGTAGGTAACATTTTGTTGTAAATGACCACTCAACTAGAGAACTGATGGATCACCAGTGCACACCCCAGCTTTAAGGAGAGTGTGGTAATCATGGAAATTGTATATTGCTGAGTTTCATTCTTATACCTTGGAAAATTGGTAAAATCTACAATCAGGTTTAGGACCAAAGCACATACTGTTGATTGATTGATTGGGAGTTCTCTGAAGGGGTAATGAGTGTGTAGATAGAAGGGAACCACTGAACATGTTGTATCTATGTGATGTATATATGTGTTTTGATTTTCAAAAGGCCTTTAATTAGGTTCTACACAAGGTTTTGTTGTTTTTTAGAATGATGATATGATTGAAGAATAGGAAAGTAGAGATCAGTAGCAGCTTTTTTGAGCAAAATCTGAATGATGATCCTTTCTTGCCAAGGTTGAGTTTCATTCATGTCTGCACAGATGATCTAGAACAGTTGATGCTCAGGGAAGTCTCCAAGTTGTTAGAGTTCCATGGGTTCTTGTTGGTGAAATGCAATGCTGATGGGTTATACTGAGAAACAGAGTGGCTTAGTGGAAAGAGCCCGGGCTTGAGAGTCAGAGGTCCTGGGTTCTAATGTCACTTCTGCAA
>NC_041728.1:25517706-25557706 GCF_004115215.2 Ornithorhynchus anatinus | reverse complement strand
TAAAATTTTTTCATAATGCCAGTGGATACATATACCCGTAAATGTGAATGTACTTCATAAATAGCTTTATGGTGGTATTTACATATATGCATGTTGAATATTTAGATGTATGCACATAGAGGTGAATTTCCGACAGAAGGACGGTTTTCTTGTTCATTTATAAAACAAGATTAGATCAGAAGCAATTATATGCAGTTACATTAGCAATCATGACTTGCTTTCCAGATCTGTTTGACGGAGCCAGAATTTTTTTTTTAATCTTGGGGAGTACCTTAGAAATTCATAGAATAGGTCAGAGTTTAACACTAATTTATATTTTCCATCGGTAAGTGTATTCTAATACAACAAGTAGTCAGGTGATTTTAAAGTGGATAAAAGTATAACCTTCACTATAAATTGGTTTCTCTTTTCTACATAACTGTTCGGTTTTTGTCAGAATGCTCAAGGAGTGTTTTCCCCCCCTCATAAAAAGAAGTTACTCAACCACGAGATTTTTAAAAAATTGTTATAGTTATTTTAAATTCACTATTGTCAAAAGACTCAGCTGTGTAAAAATTAGCTTCTCTGCAGATTGAAACTACACATATGAGCTACATTTAAAGACCACCAGATTGTGTTTCGTAGGGTTGAAGGGCAGGCTTCTGGGTGTTTTTTGTTTGTTTATTCGGTTTTTTAGCTAAATCATGCAATTTAGGAAGAGTCTTTATACCTGATCCCAGCACAGCTTCTCACTACAGGACATATTTTCACTTGCCATGCTATAGTTAAATAGAGCATAATAAAGCTTAAAATGCTACTTTAAATCCAGACTTTGAGATATCCCTAAGTTAATGATCAAAGAAGAGTTTTGGGACACCTTAGTTGAGTTGAGTGTCATTTCATCATTAATTTGTGTATGTACGCTGTCAATGTAATTAAGGCCCTAATTTTGCTGAGAATTATTTCATTACACTTGACTGTGTTTTTAAAAATTAAAAAAAATACTTATTGAAGTATTATGAACTCAAACAGCCATTTGTGTCAAACAAGATTGTGAACCCAAAAAACAGCCAACTTTAGTCCTTTGAATTCAAATTACCGAGTTTAAGAAGAGCAAGTCAATTAAAAGTCTATTAGAATTCCAAAATTTTTTTTACAAATTTATGAGAGTTGCAGTTGGCCGTACAGTTTTTTAAAATATCTGTCTATTCTAATTCTGTTGGGAACATCATGGCTTTATTGTGCTGCTACAGTTTAATTTGGGTGAATTTAATTTGGGTAGCTGAATTTTGTAATAGCTCTATTTGTTGGGCAGGGATCATGTCTAGGTATTCTATTCTTTTGTATTCTCCCAAGTGCTTAGGATGGTGCCCTGAGTAAAGTAAGTGCTCAATAGATATCATTGACTAGTATTTCACCTTCAACTGAAGTGACTCTCTAGAAATAGTCATCTCTCTGTGATGGCAAAATACAGGGCATCAGGAAGAACAAATAGCCTGGCCTTGTTTTGCTACTATGTAAAACCATCTTTTGGTCAATGGGAATACTGCATTCAGTTCTTTGGAAGAATCTTTTAATAATGTTGAGACGGTGAAGCAAAATGGTCAAAGGAATAGGCTAGAGGACAGACTGAAAATATTAGGATTCCTTCATCTGGAAAGTCAAAGTCTGAGGAATATCTGATTGAAGTCAACAAAATCATGAAAGGTGTGGACTGGGCCAACATGGAATTGTTCACCAAATCCCACATGATTGAAAAAAGGAAATACCCATTGAAGTTCAAAAGTGGTAAACTTCACGCAGCAAGTGATAAGCATAAGCAATTCGATAGCGTAGGAAATCACAGGTGGAAAATAGCAATTTGTTCAAGGAGTTAGATTAATTCATGAACGGGAGGGCAATAATCAGTTATTAAAAAGTAAGTTGGGGATGTTGCATGGTACATTCATAAGTCTTACCATAAAACTCCTTGTGGGTAGGAACCGTGTCTACCAACTCTGATATATTGTACTCTCCTAAGGGCTTAGTACAGTGCTCTGCGCACAGTAACACCTCAATAAATACAACTGATTGATTGCTATATACTACAGGGAGGACAGTCATCCCTTTTTATATGGAAGACAGGGATGAATGGACCAGTGCTGACCTGAATGGAATTTCTTATGGTCCGGTGTTTTCAAATCTCCTGGCACTGTTTGGTCTGTTCCAAAATTTATAAATCTAGGTAAGATAAATGGAGTCGTCTTCATCCTTAACTGATGACTAATGCAGTTCCAAGTGGAATTTACGTTGCAGTCAAATATGAAGTCTTGTCCCCAGAAGTGATTATTAATCTAGTGAACTCTTTTTCCATGGGATTTTCAACTTCAGTAATGTTAGCTAAACTTTTTCTGATAGTGGAGGCGTTTTTTAAATTAATTTCTTGCGAGCATATCTAGGTTCTTTGCAACCTCAGCAATTGGTATCAGAAATTTGGAAACTTTTACAAGCAGGTCACTGATCTGATTCCTGCAAGAAGGGAAATGGCTAAAGCATGTTTTTCTTAATCTTAGCCATCGGCATACTCTGAATAATAGCCCAGCATCTCTTAATTCAAACATGGCTTCATTTCCCACTTTACAGTCAACCAAATTTTTTAAATTATGACACTGTATGTAATTTGCAGATGAAGTAAAATTCATTCTAAATTGTGATTTGTAATATTACTCGATCTTTTCTGGGTCATTTTGCTTTGTTTCCTCAATGCTTAGTTATATATCCTAAAATATATCTATGTCTTTCAAAAATGAAACCATTAAAAAAATTAGTCACAGTTGTAGCTAACTTCTAGGTCTAAAATAATACAATTTTATGGTACTGATTTTTAAAGCTCTGTCATTTAGTATAGCATTTTGAGAGCCAAGCTAGTATAAGGAGCTATGTCTGTTTTTTTCCCCCATAAAGAAAGCTCTTTATGATCTTAAAATCTGTTAATTCAGAAATCTGGACAGATTAAGCTTTTTCCAAGGCTCAAGCATACCAGGATTTGAGATTGTATTGAACTGGGAGTACTTTCTGCAAGGTCATTTTAAACTGGAGGATATTTTAATTTCTCTGAAGAATATTTTAACTTTTTATCTCTCTTCACAGAATTATATATTCATCACATAAATTCTTGCTTTTTAGAGACCTTCATTCCTTACTTTGGTTTTTTTTTTCTTTTGCTTTCTTGGAGGAGACTAGTTTAAGAACTGCCCAATATTGAAAGCAGGAAAACTCTATAAAGGAGATTCCTCTCTGCCTCAAAATACTTTGAGAATTGGTATTTAATGGTTCATTAAAGTAACACAAATTTGTCTTACAAGTTGAGGAACTAAGGCATAGCTCCTCCGGATTCTGGAGAAATATGTCGTGACTCTCTGCATTTGCTGTATTTATGACACAATCCCCCAGTAGGTATGTTTTGGTTAGATGGGGTGCAGTAGCCCTGTTAGGTAAGGGAATAATTAAGAGATAAAGAACCATAGGTTATCTTCCATAAGACACTTGTCAGCTGTGTGACTGTGGGCAAGTCACTTAACTTCTCTGTGCCTCAGTTCCCTCATCTGTAAAATGGGGATTAAGACTGTGAGCCTCACGTGGGACAACCTGATTCCCCTATGTCTACCCCAGCGCTTAGAACAGTGCTCGGCACATAGTAAGCGCTTAACAAATACCAACATTATTATTAAAAGAAAAATGCTTGGGAGTAATATAGTTCTTTTTTCTCTCTTAACTGCTGCCTTGTTAATCCAAGCATTTATCCTATTCCGCTTTGATTACTACGTTGGCCTCTTTGCTGACCTCCCAGCCTCCTATTTCTCCCCACTCCAGTCCATACTTCACCTGGCTGCCCAGATCATTTTTCTACAAAAATGTTCAGGGCATGTTCCTCACTCCTCAAGAACCTCCAGGGGTTGCCCGTACACCTCCGCACCAAACAGAAATTCCTTACCATCAGCTTTAAGGCACTCAATCACCTTTCCCCCTCCTACCTCACTTCACCATTCTCCTACTGCAACCCAGCCCGCACACTTCGCTCATCTAATGCTACCATCCTCACTGTACCTATATCTCATCTATCTCGCCACCAACCTCCCGCCCTCATCCTGCGTCTGGATTGGAACTCCCTCCCTCCTCACATTCGACAGAAAATTACTCTCCCCCTGCTTCAAAGTCTTATTGAAGGCACATCTCCTCCAAGAGGCCTTCCCTGGCTAAGCCCTCTTTTCCTTTTCTTCCACTCCCTTCTATGTCACCTTGATTTGCTCCCTTTACTTATCCCCCCGCCCTGCCCCATAGCATTTAATGTACATACCTGTAATTTATTTATATTCATGTCTTACTCCCCCTCTAGACTCTAAGCTCATTGTGGGCAGGGACTGTGTGTTAGTTACACTGTTGTATTATACTCTCCCAAGTGCTTAGTATAGTGCTCTACATAGTAAACACTCAGTGAAAACAATCGACTAATTACTAGTCTAAAAACTTCATAAAGTAATGAGGTTGGAAGGGAGAGACGCCCAACCAATGGGACCAGAACCTCACCCTGAGCTTTCAGTTGCCCCTCCCCGAAGCCTTATTGTGCTAGCTCTTTCCCTGACCCCTTTGCCATTCTTGGGAAAGCCGAGAAATGAATATTGCTTGGTCAGGAATCCCAGACTAAATGACAATTTCCAATAACCAACCAACATCTGTGCTACATTAATATAGTGGATCGAGGGTGACGGCCAGACTTTTAAATGAAGTGACTAGTGGGGCCAAATTTGGTGCCCAAACTGCACTGCAGCACTTACAGGCAGGAGGACATCTGGAACGTTCCCTATAGAAATAAAAATTTCCCAGCAGAGTCCGGGCTCCAAGATTCCCTGTTGTTCCCCAGAGGGTCTGAAATAGGGTGCTGGCCTTGCCTACTGCCGGATTCCTCATTCGTACCCAAAGTAACTTCATGAGCAACCTCTTCTCTTGCTCCCAGTCTTCATCTGGCCCAGGTCAAAAACAAGATCCAGTGTTCTCCCAGTCTCCCTCTATGATATAAAATATCTTTATCTCCAAAAGCGATTCATTTGCAAACATTCAGAGCAGTAGAGATTTGATTTTATTTGGGAAAAAAATGCCTTTTTAAAGGATATTTTTGTAAGGACAAATAATACTTTTTTAAACCCAGAAATATGTGGTAAAACCGGTTCCAACTGAAAATAAAGGGTCCTAGTCATGGATTGAGGCTATCATTGGACACCCATATTTGCCTACACATTATCCTAGGCTTTCTTTCAGACATTGTTGAAACTCATCTCTTGGAGGAGACTGGTGGTGCTTATTAATGGATGTTTCTGTGGCTATGGACTCCAAGTGTATTGTAAGACATTTCATGGTTTGCTCAGTCTACCTAAAAATGACATTTGTCACACAAATATTTGTTTCTGGAGTGCTTTTGTGGGCACTCTTAATAAAAAATTTCAGAGCATAAATAACAGTACAGTCCTTATTGAGAACAGCAATTGCTTATCTGCTTATTGCTTATCTGCTCTGGGCAAAACATTTTACTACATTACTACATTTTACTACAGTAGATGTAAGGACACAGTACATGCACTAAAGGAGCTTGCAATCTAGTGGGGAGACAGGAAATAAGTATTTGTTAAGTGCTTACTCTTTGCCAAGCACAGTACTAGATGCTGGGGTAGCTAGAAGCTGGTTAGGCCAGACATAGCCCTATTTCACATGGGGCTTAATGGTGTAAGTAGGAGGGAGAAGAGGTAATGAATACTCATTTTATACAGATAAGGACATTGAGGCACAGAGAAGTTAAATGACTTGCCCAAGGTGTCACAAGAATGTCAGAGCCAATATTAGAATCTAGATCCTCTGTTTTCCAAGACTGTGCTCTTTCCATTAGGTCAAGCTGCTTCTCCATGCCTAGACTCCACATATAGAAGAAAAAGAGAATGGAATGATAGATTGGTGAAATAAAGTGTTTAAATAGTAGAGAATGTAGAACAATATGTACTCAAGTGCTATAGGTGGACTGGGAGTTCAAAGTTGTTGAGAGGGGAAGGCTATGTTTTGGGAAAGAGAAAATTAGTCTCAGAAACCTTCCTGGAGAAGGAGAGATTTCAGGAGGCCCTTGAAGATGGGGTTAGTGCTCAGGAAGATACAGTTGGAGTAAACAAAGTCCCTACCCTGAAGAAATTTACAATTTATTCCCCTTTGAATTTTCATATTTACTTAAAAGTGGCCGCAGGATAGAGTTAGCGGGTTGCTGAAGTATTTTCTCAAGAAGAAGAAAGTGTAGACCAAGAAAAAAGTGTGATGCCCACATTTTTCCCATTTTCAAGTGGGTACTTCTAACCACCATTGAAGGTTGTATTTCCTTCTCCAACGAACAAAAAACTGAATGTTTCAACAAAAGATTTTGTCAAAACATTCCATCTTTTTATCTAATTTTATGTAACAAATTTTATTCATAGACCTTTATTCATTCAAAGAAGGGTGAAGAAACATGCTTTGAACATTTTTACCTTGCTTCAGTTTCCCTGGTTTCCTATGGCTTTGCAGTGTTTTCTCCCACTGTGTGTCATATCAGATTTTTACCTATTTTCCAATTGTTTGAGAAAATTTTCTTTGTTTTACCTGAGACTGTTTTCCTAGAGTGTGTATGCAGTGTTTTCTAGATCTTTGTAATCAAAATAAATAGTTAATATTTTTGTTCAGTTCCTGCATTTGGGTCAGTTTCCAGTTTGTTTGACTTGATTAATTGGATCCTGCTGCTATTCAATATTCACTTTTGTTCCACTCCAGATGAAACCATTCTAATCCAAAATGTAATCGCTCCTTATGCCTCAGCTAAATATTTCAGTGCCATAGTAGAAGGTCATTTCTCTGCCATGTTGGCTCTAAGCAATATGTGGACTGGAGATTTTTTATTTTAGGATTTTAAATCAATCAATCAATGGTATTTATTGAGCACTTACTATGTGCAGAGAACTGTACTAAGCACTTGGGGGAGTACAGTACAACAAAGTTAGCAGACACATTCCCTGCACACAGAGAGCTTACAGTCTAGAAGGGGAGATAGACAATAATATAAACAAATTATGGATATGTATACAAGTGCTGTGTGGTTTAAATCTCCCAGCGATATTTTTTTTCCTGGAATTTAAGTGCTCACTTAAGTGCTGGGCACTGTAATCATAATAATTATTAATTGGTAATACTAAGCACTGGGGTCGATACAAGGTAAACAGATTGGACAGAGTTCATGTCCCACTTAGGGTTCAGAGTCAATCCATATTTTACAGATTTGAGGTAACTGAGGCCCAGAGAAGTTAAGTGACTTGGTCAAGGTCACACAGCAGACGTGATGGAACCTGGATTAGAACCCAGGTCTTTCTGCCAGGCCTGTGCTCTGTCCACTTGATCACAGTGCCTCTCAATGCCACCCAGAGCTGCTGAGCAGGACACTGGGGCTAGAGCCAACAACAAAAAAGGAGAGCAGCCAGTGGGATTTATTGAGAACTTGTGTGCTGAGCACTATACTAAGCGCTTGGGAGAGTTCAGTACAACAGAGTTGGTAAGCATGTTCCCTGCCCACAAGGAACCACTTCTCCTCTAGGAGGGAGCTGCGTCTGGCTTGGAGGGAGTGTGAGTAGGGAGCGGGAGCCAGCCAGAAGCAGGGCCAGATGGGGCCAGCTTCAGAGAGCAGAAGCAGGAAGAGCGATATCTCCACAAGATAAGAATTTGGCAAGAAAAATGTAGAGTTAGAGATTGGTGCCAAATACAGGAAGGAGGGTAACCATGTAGGGAGAAAAGTGTGTGGCATTTCAAGTTATTACAGGCTATTTCACTTTTGAACCAGTAGAGATGTTAATAAGCAGTGATGGAGCCCAAAATCAGGCCATGTAGAGGGAAAAACAGCAATAAAGGAGAAGAAACAGCAATAAGATTGCCATCTGCCTAATGTGACTCAAGCAGCCTAAAGTTTGAGGTGTGTGAATAGATTGCCTCACACTCTGGGAGTCTGGCAGTGACTGCCATGTTTTCTGATTTACATAAATATATATATAATTTTCCTCCAGGATAGCTACTATATAACATCTGCTGTTGCTGCTTTTTTGACTGGGCCCTGCGCCTTAACTAAAAGTTTCATGAAAGCAGGAGATAGTCTACTCTTCTTTACTGGAGCGGCACAAAAAATAACTTTAAGAAGCAGCTGTAGATAAAACTATTATTACTTATTGAATTTGTTGAACACTTAATAATAATGGTATTTGTTAAGCACTTACTAAGTGCCAAGCTCTGTTCTAAGTGCTGGGGTAGACATAAGGTAATCAGGTTGCCCTATGTGGGGCTCATAGTCTTAATCCCCATTTTACAGACGAGATAACTTAGGCACAGCAAAGTTAAGTGACTTACCCAAAGTCACTCAGCTGATAAGTGAAGGAGCTGGGGTTAGAACCCACAACCTTGGACTCCCAAGCCCGTGCTCTTTCCATTAAGCCACATGACTTCACTTGTATACTTGTATACGGCACCTTGAATCCTAATTCTAAGCACTGAAAGATACAAGAATGATCATTCAAACCCAGGTCCTTGCCCTTAAGGGACTGACAGTCTAGAAAGGGGCAGAGAGGAGTGGTGACAGGAACAGAAAGAAAGTAATAAAAGAAGCCATAAATGGACAATAGTAATCACAATAGGCTGTAGTAAAGTATTGTTAAAGAAGCTTTTTCCATTCTTTTCCCTGATCCCTCAGAGCCATCTAGTCTAACAATCACAACTTTCCCAATGCACCAGTGGATGGGAATGAATGCTAAAGCTGGACTTTCTACCAGATTCATTCTGCCATGTAGTGACTTTTTACTGTGACTCTTAGTATTCAGTTAAGTAAATGAGGCAAAATTGTTTTGATCCATACCCCACACTATTCCAACTTGATACCATTAGTCCATGTGTTCTTCCAGTTCACCCTGAACTGATCATTCTCCCTGGCCAGAGGAAAGCCATTTCTCATGGGGAAGATTGGGAGTCAAGAGATCGGACTTTCTGTATCATCTGGGGCAACTCACTTAAAGTCTCTGAGCCTCAGTGTCCTCCTCTAGACTGTAAGCTCACTGTGGGCAGGGAGTTTAGCTACGAACTCTGTTACATTGTCCTCTCCCAAGCACTTAGTACAGTACTCTGCACACAGTAAGCACTTAATAAATATGATTGATATTTGATCTGAAAAGTAGGGTTAGGATACTTCTCTCCCTCTCTCTTAGATTGTGAGTGGTTTAGGGATCAGTGACTGTGTCTGATCTTGTTATCTTGTATCTAACCCAGCACTTACTGACACCTTGTAAGCCCTTAATAAGTGCTAAATTACTGCAATATCAATCAGTTTTATTTATTGAACAATTATTGGGTGCCAAACCATGTACTCAGCAGTTGGGAGAGTGCTGGAGTTGGGAGGTGGGTGTGGGGATGGGGTGAATATCAAAGTGTTTAGGAGATACAGACTAAAGAGCATAGATGTTGCAGAAGAGTAGGAGAATAGGTTGGGAGATGAGAGGTTAGTTAGGGAAGACTTCCTGGAGGAGATATGATTTTAGTAGAGCTTTGAAAATGCAGATAGTGGTTGTTTATCGGATCCCTTCTAAACTATAAGCTCCTTTTGGGCCGAGGACATGTTTACCAGCTCCGTTGCATGTACTCTCCCAACTGCTTAGAACAGTGCTCTGGTTAGTAAGCACTCAATAAATACCATTGATTGATCTGAAGGGGAAAGAAGTTCCAGGAAGGAGGGGAGGGCATGATCAAGGGGCAGATGGCAAGAAAGATGAGATTGAGGCACAGTAAGTAATTTGGTATTAGAGGAATGAAGTGTGCAGGCTGAGTTGTAGTGGGAGAGGAACAAAGAGAGGAGAGAAAGAGAGCTGATATTAGTAATTAAAGCCAATGGAAAGGAGTTGTCAGTTTGATATAGAGTTCAGTGGACATCCACTGGAAATTTTTGAAGAGTGAAGGGAGATGTGCAGAAAGATTTTATTTTTTTAAATGATCCATGTAACAGAGCAAAGTATGGACTAGAGAGGCCGGAGGTAGGGAGGTGAGCAAGGAGACCGATGCTGTAGTTGAGAGGGGATTTGTCAAGTGCTCTGACCTCCATGGTGGTAGTTTGAATGGAGAGGAAAGGGCAAATTCTAGAGATGTTGTGGAGATAAAACCAACAGGAGTTGGCAACTGGCTGAAAGAGAGATGAGTCTACGATAATGTGGGCTTGTGAGACAAGGAAGTTGGTGATGTCAGCAGTGATGGGAAAGTTAGGGGAAGGAGAGGGTTTGGATGGGAAGACAAGAAATTTGTTTTTGGAAATGTTAAGTTGGAAGGGTCAGCGGGGTATCAAAGCAGAGATGTAGGGAAGGCAGGAGGAAACACAAGATTTGCAGAGGAGAGAGACTGAAGCTGGAGAGATACATTTGAATATCTCGTTCTCCTCTGCCCTCCACAAAAGAGTAGAAAAAAAAAATCCCCAAATGAACTTTTCTATATTTTTCTTATTCCTTTCCCCTTCAAAGCTTCCAAGCTTTTGTGCTCCCTTTTTGGGTCATAATTTACAGGCCTATTTTGCTTGTAGGTCAGGCATCTATTGAAGATTCTTACCAGGTTCAGAGCTGTAACAGAACAGAACTCTGCCCGCCCATCACTTACTGTCTGACCTACAGTAAAATTTTAAGTACTGTAATGGTTTCAGAGTTTGGGTGGTGTGGTTTTTTGTAAATAGAAAGATATCTTTTATCTTTTCAAATGAAAATGTATAAAAGGATAATTGTTTTGGTTCATTTTTAGATTGGTCAAAGAAAAGTTGATGTATGAAAAAGAAGCAAAGCAACAAGAAGAAAAGGTTGAAAAAATGAAAGCTGAGGATGGAGAAAACTATAACATTAAGAAGCAGGTAAATAACCTATAAACTTTTTGGTGTTTTGGGGAAATGTTACTTCAAAGGGATACTAAATTGATCGAGACTGTTAAAATTGTATCATTCATGAGGTTTTCCTTAAAATTGTGTAGGTCACGGAAGAGACCAAAATAACCTAACTTTCAAGTAACGTCTCCCAACCAAGAAGACATGCCAGCTAATTATCACTGTGTGCTGTCCCAGCATGTAAGGAAAAAGGGAAAGAGGGGCCCAAGGAGAGTGGAGTACTGCTCCTCTGGGGAATTTCTAGACGATGAATGAGCGTGGGTGAGCCTGTGACAACCAAAACTTTTAAGAATGTCCTTTCTGTTTTCAGTCACTTCTTTTGGGCTTTTGGATTGTTGTGCCTCAGCAAAACTCTGAAAAGAGAATGACCCATTATCCCCAAATTTCTAAACGTAACTGTGTTTAGAAGAATGCTTACTGTATGGAGCACTGTTACCAGGTCCTTGGGAGAGTGCAATACTACTAAACCTAGCCCCCTGCCCTCAAGGAGTTTGCAGTCTAATAAGGAAGCCAGATGCTCAGTTCTTCATAACGCATGTTTTTACTGCGCATTTCAAAGAGAGGGCTATAGTGGAATTTGAGCAACAGTGCATGTCTGTCAGGAAGAAACATTTGTGCACATTGCATTGATCAAAACTTGCAAGCTATAACTCACTGGGTAACGTAGCTTTTCCTTAACATGGGATTCATTAGCACCTCAGTATTCCAGAGCTGAGGGTAGTTCTCCAAAGGTTGCAAGAGCCCTGCCCATAGTTGCCCGGCTAGCAGCTAGAAAATCTGTTTACCAGTACAAGGCAGACTCTGTGTATACCCCTGGAATGCTACTAGGGATACCCCAGTTTCTTTGCTATTTCCTCTAGAGGAGGTGACATAAGGAGGCTGAATTAAAACAGCCAAACAATAAGTCATGTAAACTCTAATGAACCAAATTACAGATTTGGCATAGTGCTGTGAGCTGGGGGTAAACCTGATGAGAACCCAAGTTTTATATTCCACATGAGAGAAACTCATACTCATCCAAAGATTTTCACTGAGAAAATATCTGTAGCACTGCATTCTGCTTTCTTGATAAGATATTGTTCATTTGTACTTAAATTGAAGTAGGAAACCATATCAAGAAGGCCACCCTGCCACTTGGGAGGTTGAGTAGGGGTGTGCAGCCAGTGTGACATGTAGTTATAAACCAAAGTGGGAGTCTTCAGAATTCCCTTAACTTCCTTAAGGAAATATCTCTAACTTCCGTTAAACACCAATTATCTGAAACTGAGTGTCTTTATAAGATTGGGTTGGTTACATAAAGGACAATGCTAGAAATGTTCAGCTTTTTATTATAAACAGATTTTGAAATTATTGTTGGTGAAATTATTTGACATGGTTACACATTCCTTAGAACATATAAAATTTAAAACCACGTATGTTTAGCGTTCGATTAATAGTTTTTATTGAGCACATACTGTGTGGATAGCACTATGCTAAGTACTTAGGGGGAGAGTACAATAGAGTTGAAAGGCATGATCCCTCCCCTGAAGGAATTTTCAGTCTAACAGAAGAGACCCTAAAAAAAAAAAATTAGAAATGAAAGAGTAGAGTATATAAGATAGGTACATGTCAATCTAATTTATTTTATTCCCTTTTCACAAAATATAGCTAGTCAATTGCTAAATATGTTATCTGAAAGCCCCACTTGATTTGGAGATTGTCTTATATGTAATTAATAATTTCTCTAAAGGAATGCCTCTATTCTGAACAAAAAAAAACACCAATGAGTTTCTGAAAGCTCTCATTTCCCATTGGCATCATATTATGGGGAACAATGGCTTTTGAAACGTTCAAAGATATGAGGAAAGGTTTATATTTTGGTCTCTTTTATTATTGGGTCATTATGCACACTGCATAATGCGGACAGGAGATATGTTTGCGTCATTTGAATTTGAAACAAAAAATTATAGAGCCAATAAATCTACCAAATCTTGTTCGATATAAGGTGGTTCTAAGATTAACAGACTTCCTTATTAGCCACCTTCTAAGAGGGACAAACCAGGCATGTTTTGGGGAAGAAAAGAAAATTCCATAAATGTGCATAGTTGGCAAATCTAAAAGCAGGAAACTATTGTCAGTGGGAATTAGGTGATTTGGACAAAGCTGAAGATTTAGGAGTCATTGCTAGAGTCCTGTCATCATCAGCTCAATCCTAAAGGAGTCAGGCAGGCTTGGTGGTTGAGGTGAATTGTGGTGAGAATGGGGAGCACAGAACCATCCACTGGATGGAATGGACTGCTCATCTTGGCACTTAGCACTTCCTTCATTTTAGTGAATTAAATCTCCCTCAGTATTCGTGGTCTGAAATGAACTCCCAGATGAGCAGAAGACTATTATTTGGTAATTCCAAACTAAGTACTTCCTTCAGGGTGGTTGAGAGGTACAAAAGACTGTACAGGAAAATAGCAAAACTAATCCAAGAATGATTTCAACCTCTGACATGGTGGAGATGGAAGGAATCTAACTCTCGAGGCAAGAAAGCTGAATGAAAAAGGTCTCTTGACATCCTGAAGGAAAGGTTTTTAAATCTGTTTAAGACTCCTGAGGTTTTTTCAGAGAGAACCTTGCCTTTTGAAAAGCTTCATTAGGTATATTCAGTTTGCAATTAATTTTATAATTAGAGCTATGTGTTGTCAGCTTTCTAGATAGCGGCTTTCAGATGTTATGGTATTTCTCATAGGCCTTATCTTTCAGGAATGAAATGTTTTAGAACCAAATGTGGAATTTTGGAACAACTTGAATGGTGCCATTTAAGAAGCCTTATGCTTAACATGCTACTTCTGTGTTTTCAGGTCCCAGTATTCAACTGTTTTTGCTAATTGTTGGGTCATATTCAATTTTCTATTCTTATCTTCCAGATATATTTTTCATAATGAATGTCGGGAGCAGATTGAATTTCTGTAGGTTGTTAGTTCTTCCACCCTCACAAGTCTTGCATTTTCATCCCTTCGGTATTTTTCTTTCATCCGTGCTCTTTATATGATGCTTGATAATTTAATAATCTTCATATACATAAACCTTAAGATAAGAAAATTGGTATTTTATAGGGGTGAACTCTTTACTTATCAAATATAGTGTACGGTCCTGCACAGGGTAGGATTCTTCTGACCCCTTTTATTTTATTTTTTTGAGAATGGGGTAAAAAAGATGAATATGTAACTATCTCTTCAATGCTATGTACATACAAATTGCCATCTCTTACATGGTAGATCTGAGAGGGTTAGAAAGCTTACCATTGACTCTTTGCAAGTCAGGCACACTCTGTGGTCTCTGGAGTTCCTAGGTTGCCCCAGGTTGGCCTACCAGACCACTCTCTTGCAGACCATGGGTGTCCCTGGGACAGCCTCTCCCACTCCCACTTTGCTTTCTCGCACCCTCACCCTCTGACTCTGCCAGAAGTATCAGAAACGTAGGAAGGGCTGGAATAGCTCCTCCACCCTCACCCCTCACTGCTAACCAGCTGTTCCTACCAACAGCAGGGAAGGTGACCCTCAAGGCCTGTAGAACTAATGGAGATTATAGGGAATTTCTTCCCCCTGAACTTTTTTCTTTTTTTGGTCACTCCCAGTTGCTGTCCACTCAGTATTTATCTGATCAGAACCAAAAATCAGAGGAACAAGATGGGAAGGGAAAGAGAGGGTGGATGAGGAAGCTGTACCTATCAGGAAAGCAGAACTGCAGTTGGAGGAGGGAGGGAGGGACTGAATGTTTTCTCATGTCCAGTGCTCCACAATTTTAGGCAGGTAATCGTTAGAGAAGCAGCGTGGCTCAGTGGAAAGAGCCCAGGCTTGCGAGTCAGAGGTCGCGGATTCTAATCCCAGCTCTGTAACTTGTCAGCTGTGTGACTTGGGGCAAATCACTTAACTTCTCTGTGCCTCGGTTACCTCATCTGGAAAATGGGGATTAAGACTGTGAGCCCCACGTGGGACAACCTGATTAGCTTGTATCTCCCCCAGCGCTTAGAACAGTGCTTGGCACAGAGTAAGCACTTAACAAATACCATTATTATTATTGTTATTGGAGGCAAGTTGATTTGACAGGTATTGTACCTCATCAGAAAGTCAACATGTACTGTTCAATATCTGATAGTTTATGTTAAATGCACTGACAGTTTGGTCTGTGGCTACTGCTACGATTTGCCGAATGCGGCTTTCTTTGGAACTCTGCCGTTCAGATCCAAGGTCAACTCTACTGGATGGCTTTGTTCATAGCGCCACCCTATTTCTATATCTGAACTCCCCACTGGAAGAAAAGCTCCATCAGGGCAGCCCTTTGCCTTTTACTGCTTCTGGACTGTAAGCCCTTTGTGGACAGGGATTGTCTCTCTTTATTTCTATATTGTACTTTCTAAGCGCTGAGTACTGTGCCCTGCACACAGTAAGCGTTCAATAAATACAACTGAATGAAAATTCCCCAAGAATCTAGCTAGCACAGAGCTAGACACTTAGGAGGCATGGTCTACTGGAAAGAGCACAGGCCTGGGGATCAGAGAACCTGGATTCTAATCTCGATTCTGCCAATTGCTTGCTGTGTGACCTTGGGCTATTCACTTAACTTTTCAGTTCTTTAGTTCTCCTGTTCTCTTTCCTATTTAGATTGGGAGCTCCATGTGGGGCAGGGACTGAGTCCAGCCTAATTAACTTGTATCTACCCCAGTGCTTAGAACAGTGTTGGACACACAGTAAGCACTTAAAAAATGCCATAAAAAGGGAGGCATTCAATAAATATGGTGAGTGATTAGAACTCAACAGTTGTTAGCATAGCAGAAACTTTGCTTTAATTTTGTTGGCTGTCTTCTCGATTCTTCTTTGACTCTGCTTGCTGTATTTTGTATTTGCAGTTAGTATTAAGGGGGCTGTACCTGTGGCACTCTTTCCTAATATATAGATGCAAGATAAAAATAGATAAGAAGATGAATTGTTGTTGAAAAATTAGTTGGACAGAGCCATGTCAGTTCTGAACTGACTGGTCAACATTGTGGCCAGCAGCAATAATAACATTGCTGATATTTATTAACCACTTTCTATGTGGCACAAGCTAGAAAATAGACCATCCCCTCTCAGGATCACACCTGGAGAGTTTTCAGTACTCTACCAGTCTCGGCTACAGGCGGTAGAGTCAAACAGAGGCATACTCATTCCATTCTAACTTGGGCAGTGGCCAGTGAGTGGCAGGCAATCTGTTACAAATCAAAACTCACCTGTGCTGGGCAGCAGCGGCATGGGAGAGCGTCGTGGGTGGAAACTCAAATTTACTGCATGGAGGGAGTTAAGGTAAACCAAGAAAACTCTGTGGATCCACTACCGTAACGATTGCAGGTGGAGGTGGGGTGTTCTGGAAGATGTGTCCGTGGAGTCTCTATGGGTCGGAAACAACTCAAAAGCATAAGACAAGATAAATCAGACCATGTAATGGGCATATATTGCTAGAACAAGATTATCACAAAGGATATTTGAATAAACCTACGCAACCAGTGATCCTCTCCTAATTCCATTGTAAGTCAGTGGAAGGTGACCAGAGGGATTTCCCAGAACTGATAGGCCCAAGGTATCAGGGCTGTCCTGACCAGAATATCTGTCCTGAAGCTTGGGGCTGGGGTGGATGGTTGGATGGGTACATTTCTGACAATGAGTGGGGAGTTAGTTACTTGAATAAGAAGAACAAAAAAAAAATATTCTGACATGAAGAAAAGCTTTTGGTTTGCTGCCCAGGGCAAAGAGAAGAGTAAACCCAGCTGGTGGAGGCATTAGTCAAGGAAGATCTGAAAAATTCTACTGAAACCACTTCTTAAAAGAAATGACAGGTTTTTGGGATGAGGAGCCATAGGAAACCTGATGGAGGATAAATAGATTTCATTTATAATTGGAAAATGTTTCTTCAGGCTTCTCTTCCCTAGTGGTGTCTTTGGAATTTTGGATTTTAAAAATAGGTGATTTGTAAGTTTTGTTTTTGTTTTTTACTTTTCTACAATGTCAAATAAGATAAATGGAAAATTGTCCAACATTCCAGTTTCATCTCCATTTGGCGAGAGATGATCTTGTTTTAAAATTACATTCAACTCCCCTTCTCCCCTTAGCAGCAGAGGTCATGCATTCCCTTAGCAAGGAGGAAATAAAGCTGCTTTCAGCCTCTCCTAATAACAATAATAATAATAATTTTGGTATTTGTTAAGCATTTATTATGAGTCAGTCCCTATTCCACGTGGGCTCTTAATCTAAGAAGGGGAAGAGGTATTGAATCCTCATTTTACAAATGAGTAAACTGAGGCCAAACTCTTCCCTTGGACAGGGCCAGTAGAAGAATGAGCCAGCTGCTCTAGGATGAGGGGAAGGCAATCAGTCATATTTATTGAATGAGTCCTGTGTGCAGAACACTGCAGTAAGTGCTTTTAAGACCGTCACATGAATCGATGTAAGCCTTGAGAGGGCTCTCCCTAGCATGTAGAAGACTGTTACCCTCTAACTGAACCCCTGACCCATCCCCTTCAGGCTCTGGACACTGCTGAATTGTGACTGAGCACAGGTGTGTGTGTGTTTGTGTGTGTGTGCACTGACAAGAGAAGGGGGCCCTCAAACCCTATGAAATTAGTTTTTGAAGCATGTGCTTCTTACATGGCTCCAGTTAAGATGGCGAAAGAAAATCTCTCATCATTGTTCCCCAGCACCTTAATTAAAAATACGTCATAACATTTTAAGAGAAAGAAAATCACATATTTGCTAAGTCACTTATCCTGCTCACTGATTCATTTTCACAAGTTGGATTTGATTTTTTTTCTTTCAAAATAATTCGATGAAGTTCTTTATATGCCAGTTTTGAATAATGGGTTTAAAGTCCAGAAATATTCTGCCAGCTCAGAGTTTTCATGTGTAATTCTGCCATTGTTTTCAAGAGGAATAGCCAAGAGGTTCTTATTCAGAGCAGTGCCAGTTTGGTGATTTTGCTCAAACTGCATGGGGAGACTAATCTCTCTCCTAAAATGAAGCACCAGGCTAAGTAATAACTTTTTATGCATGATAAGCATCAAAAATATGAACCCGCTGGTCTTTGCTTTTCGTTTTTCTTTATCTTTGTCTTTCACTCAGAACCTCCTGCAGTGAGCACACAATGTGATCAATAACTCAATAACTTTTTTCATGCAGTAATTATCTCTATGTGGTATAATCTGAACAATGTTTTTCCTTATTACTCAAAAGATGCAGGAGATATTTGTGTAACCAGCTGATCCCATTTTGGGTGAAGGTGCTTCACAACAGCCGGAGAAAATGTGTGTTTTAAAAAGCCTTTTTTAAATGTTCTCTGGAAAGCTTTAACCTGTGTATCCTTATTTCACTTGCCAAAAAATAGTGAATTCTAAAATGCTGTCATTTGACTTTTTAGCATGCTGAAATGCTGTCCCAAAATACCAGATTTCTTATGTCAGTTTCTCTAGGTGCATGTATTTTAAACATCTGTACATTATAATGTATACATTATACATTATGCCTCAACACCCCAACAGCCCTTTGAACATCCAAATTTAGAAAATAACAGTGTCAGTATGTGTGTGTTTTTAATTTATCTAAGCTGAATCCTGTTATATGCTAAAGAGAGATGTACTGTATGGTACTGAGGAACTTTTAGCTTCACTATCTAATGGTTTTATGCCTTGTGGCCTTTTCCTTTTGTAGACTGAGATCTTACAAGAATCCAGAATGATGATTCCAGATTGCCAGCGCAGATTAGAAGCCGCCCATTCTGATCTTTTACAACTATTAGTAAGTAGAGCCAAGCAACTTCTGTTTCTATGGTTTGTATCTTTCTCGACCCAAGGATTGGAAAATGAAGTCCAAGCGAAAGATGTTGCCGTAGACATAGTTAAGGACGTTTTCCTCATTTGCTTTGAAGGATTTGATTTTTATCATTTGGCAGGACTTCTTATTTGTGGTTTTTGTTAAGTACTTACTATGTGTCGTGCATTATTCTAAGCGCTAGGGTAGATACTCATTAATCAGGTCAGATCCAGACCCTGTCCCTCATGGAGCTCATAGCCTAAGAGTCAGACATTTCTGAATTAGTCACCGAAATCATCATCAGTAGTATTTATTGAATGCTTGACTGAGTGCAGGGCACTTACTAAGCACTTGGGAGAGTGAGAGTGAGAAGCAGCAAGGTAAGGTGGATAGAGCATGGGCCTGGGAGTCAGAAGGTCATGGGGTCTAATCCTGCTCTACCACTTGTCTGCTGGGTGGCCTTGGGCAAGTCACTTCACTTCTCTGGGCTTCATTTACCTCCTGAAAAATGGGGATTGAGACTGTGAGCCCCACAGGGGACAGGGACTGCGTCCAACCCAATTTGCTTGTATCCACCTCAGTGCTTAGTAGAATGCCTGGCATGTAGTAAGCGCTTGACAAATACCATAATTATCATCATTATTATTATTATTACAACACAGAGTTGGTAGACGCATTTGGATCTGATTGTTTTTGCCTCACATTCTAGTGTAGGTTCCTCGTAACGTAGGGGCAAAGTCACCTTTGTCTTTTGAGACTGCAAACATTTAAAAGCTGTTGACTTTGATTCTCCCTCACCATCCTATAAATATTACTGAGGAATTTTAAGTCAGGGCCAAAAGGTTTTGTGGGTTTTTTGGTATTTTTTGTTTGTTTTTTTAAATGATAAAAATAGAAGAGTTCCATTTAGTGGGGGAACTTCAGTCCTTTCAATGATGGCTTTTAATGTTCCCTTTGCTCATTCCAGATTACCACTTTAGATCTCTCTTTCTTCAGCCAAAATTGATCGGGAACCTAATCTGGTTCCCTTGTGCATAGCTTGATTGGCTGAATAATTAAAAAAGATTTTAAAACTAATTTACAGGAAAATCATGCAGTAAATTTTATTTGGTAGTTTATTTAAATTTGCATTCTTGAAAGGAAAACAACTTCATTGAGCATTAACAGTGAAATATAATGATTTGGTAAAAAATTAATGTGGTCTTAGTACAGTGCCTATATTGAACTTGTCTCTGTCCCTAAGGAATCTACATTCTAACTTAAGTCAGAGAGGAGACCCAAAGAGGAGGCTTGGGAGGTTCCCAGTGTATTTACTTAGATGTTTGTATTTGACTTTTTGCTACTTGTATTTCCCTACCTCTCTGGCAAATCATGTGTTAAATAACTCTTCTCATTACAGGTTTGCCTTTCTCAGTGATCTTGCAAAACCCAGACACTTAGCAAGGTGTTTGATCCCTCTAGTTGGGTGTAATGAGTATCTGAAGCATATTGGGCACTCAGTGAATAGTGATTGAGGAACACAACTAAGGAAAAATTCACCCTAAACTCCAAGAATTGAGAAATCCAGTTTGCTGTCCTTCCCACATGATCTCATAACCTTCATGAATGGGCATGAGATTTGGGATCCCAAGTAGACACCTTCCCAGCAGGTTTTATTTCACCTCCAATTCCAGTCTGGCTTCTTACTGCCAGTGGGCTCAAACCTATTCGTACTAACTTGTCTCCAAATATTTCAGTGAGAAAATAGCATTTGTCACAAGTGGCCATCAGTTCTTAAAATACAGTCTGTACGGTATGAATTGTTTTTTTTTTATTTTATGCAACTCAGTATAGTATGTGGCATAGTGATAATGAAAGGTCACATCTCCTCCAAGAGGCCTTCCCTGATTAAGCCTTCTTTTCCCCAGCTCCCTCTCCTTTCTGCGTCATCTATGCACTTGGATCTGTGACATTTGGGCATTTGATATTCACCCCACCCTCAACCCCACCGCACTTATTTACAGATCTTTAAATTATATATTATAAATGATTTCTATTAATGTCTTCTTCCCTGTCTAGACTTTAAGTTTGTTGTGGACAGGCAGCATGTCTGCTAATTATTTGTATTGTACTCTCCCAAAGCCTTAGTAAATGCTCGATAAATATCATTGATTGATTGATGGAAAGAACTTCTCCATTAACTACTTAGTGCTGGTGGCCCTAAATAATCATAATCCTCAGGGCTATACAGTTACATCCATAATACTGAACATTCTGTGATATAGTGATGTCAATCTTTTTGCCTTTCTTCTCCCTTCCATTTGTCTGCCATTTGACCTTGGGCAAGCCACTTAACTTCTGTGCCTCAGTTATCTCATCTGTAAAATGGGGATTAATACCATGAGCCCCATGTGGGACATGGACTGTATCCAACCCTATTCGCTTGTATCTACCCCAGCACTTAGTACAGTGCCTGGCACATAGTAAGCACCTTAACAAATACCATAAATAAATAAAAAGGGAGAAAGAACTGGAGCAAACCCTGGGAGAGACAAGTGACTTGGTAGATGGAGGAGAAAGTGGACACGAGGGAGCCTATTACCATAGGCACAAGCCCACTGCAAGTTCATATGAAGTTCACTCAGTTCTACAACGGCATGTGTTTTCATTATGGTTTTGGACTAGAACATCATTAGGAAAATAGGGAATGTTCGCCAATAGCCTGAGCCCATTTGGGTTGAGCTCACCACAATGTTGTTAAAAACCATTCGTGCACATTCACATAGTGACAGAACGAGTGAGTGTGAGTTTTACTAAGTGCAGAGCTCTGCAAGGATGCAGCCCTCAGAGCTTCAGTTTAAAATCAGTCTTGTTTTATCTCATTGTAGGAAGGCGAGAAGGATTTGGAAGACGCCGACGAATATAAAGAAGCACGTTCAGTCCTGGAGTCAGTGAAATTAGAAGCCTAAAGCATTTTTCCATCCTTGATGATATTTTGCCATTGAACACTGAGGTCCATTCCACACTTTATTATATTTACCCACTGTTGCGTGTGTTCAAGTAATGTGCGAATGTGATTCTTTTTATGCGGCTGCATATTTGCCTTTATCTACTTTAAAAACATGTCAAATAAATGATTTAGTCTGATACAAATATTTGAGGGTGTTTTATGTTTTGTCTATCATTCATCAAAAGATAAGACTTTATTTACCAGATCAAACACCTGGATTTCCAAAATGCACAGATTGCCAGTGGGCCCAAACCTGGAAACAAAAAATTGTTTTTGAAGTTCACTTGCTTTACATGTAAAGATTAAAAAAAAAAATTTGGACCTGTGTCACTAAACCACTGTCAACAGAATATGAATCTTCTTGACCCAAAAGGGAATTAATATATTCATCATTTCTCCAAAGATCTATCTGGTTTGGGAATTGGCATAGAAAATCTGAGTTCAGAGAAACATGATCTGAGAAACATTGTGTCACTTTGTTGTCTCTCCTAGAAAGTTATAGATAACATTATGTAAGTTTCCCCAAAGAAACTATAATTTCAGTCTATTTGTGGGAGGATCCTGGAAGAGAATTTAAAGACTGGATATGTCATATTCAATCACTAGTATGTATTAAACACTTATATGTAGAACACTGTAACAGGCAAGCATTTGAAGTACATTAGATTTAATGTACTTCTTATAGGGCAGTAGAGGAGGCAGAAAAAAAGGATATTTTGATGAGTAAATGCTTAAATGATAGGGGATATATACATTAAGATGTTTAGCTCAATTTGCATTCTAACTAAATAGTTCTTGTTTAGGTCATTTTGGGGTTAGGGTATGTCAAGCCCTGGGCTGATGTGTCTAGATCTGGAACATGACATCAAGCAGACGAACAACACATTAAGCAAATTTTACATTCTGTATCAGTGCTCTAGAATATCCTTCATTGGCTCTGATTTCACATTTTTGGTACATTCCCCAGCACCTAGCACACCACTATGTCCCCAGCAGTACAGATTTAACAGGCCATTAGGCCACAGCCTTTTTTTTTCCAAAATACTAAATCATTAAAATACTTTTCTTCTAGGATAATTTATCTGTTGTAAAGAATTGTGTTATTTTCCACCCACCTCAAATATTTTACTGATAAAACTCTTTGGAAAAAACAGTAGTTTTTCTAGAATCAGGAATAGCTGCTCTGGTCAAAATTGAGGAAATTGAGATATTGGAACAAATCATGGCCCATACTGAATGATCATATAAACCATATTCTGTAGGTTCAAGTCAAATCACATAAGCATAGTTGTCTTTTGGGGCAAAAATATGTTACATGAGGTGAAGAGCACATTGCAGAGATTAAAGAGATACAGCATTTAGAATCATGTCAAAATCCGTAGCAATAGGAGATCTTACTAGGTTTTAAGCAGTAAGGCCTAGGCAAGAAAATAAACCACAGGTATTCCAGAGAAGTTAAAAACCTCTGAGACTAATTGAGTTTTTAATATTCATCTCTAATACTGTTATCTGGTTACTTAAAATTTGGCACTTTTTAAGCAACTGAGCTTAATATGCATATGTACTCATGTAAACTGTGATTTGTGTTTTTCTTTTTAAACAAATAATTCAAATAAATAGATGTAATTGATTTGCTATGGATGTCAATTTGTGCTACCTCATGGAAAACTGAAGAGACTTTTTAGAAATTATCAAGTGCTGAGAAAATGATTATAATGACACAACAGAATCATTCCTGATGTGAAAGAATTAGTTGTCAAAGGCTAGGAACTATAAAGCATTTTAAAAAAATTGTTACGAGAGTGTCAAGTAAATGTCCAATAAGGCTAGGTTTATTCAAGGAGTAAATACATGAGAACGTGCTACATGAGAAGCCATGTTGCCTAGGGAAAAGAGCACAGGCCAGGGAGTTAGAGGACCTGAGTTCTAATCCCAGCTCCACCAGCCAATCAATCACAGTTATTAAGTGCTTACTGTGTGCAGAGCGCTGAACTAAGCACTTGGAAGAGTAGGATATAACAGAGTTGATAGACACATTTTCTGCCCACAACAATCTTACAGTCTAGAGGGGGAGACAAACATTAATAGAAATGTATTATGGTTATATACATAAGTGCTGTGGGACATGTAACTGCTGTGTGACTTCAGGCAAGTCACATCATTTCTCTGTGCCTCAGTTCCCTCATCTGCAAAATGGAGATTCAAAACCATGAAGGACTTGATTATGTTGTATCTACCCAGTGCTTAGTATAATGCTTGGCATATAGTAAGCACTAAAAAAATATTATTATTACAAGTAGTAATAATAATAATGTCACTTGTTTGACCTTGTCCTTTCAGCTCATTTGGTATTTTGGAAAACAACAGCCCTGATTAAGATGAACCAGATTGGAGCCCCTCATGAGACAGGCTGTGCCAGATCTGATTGTCCTCTATCTTCCCCAGTGCTTGGCATATAGTAAACGCTTAACAAATACCACAATATTATTATTCCAAAGATACCGCTTTCCCTGAATTTTGAGGAGGTGTTTGAGTATGGGAGGAATAGAGATTTTTTTAAACATATCTATATTTATATATGTTGAAATGAATATTGATTGGAAACTATTGAGGGAACAATTTAGCCCTTCAGTTAAAACCATGTTTAGATTCTGAATAGAACATATGGAAAATCCAGTCCCTTCATAACAGATGTCCAAGAAAAAGAAGGCATACAACTCACTCCATTGAGGAGTAGAGGGAGGGTTCTAAGTCCATGCCCTAGTCCCATCACCATGTAGAGAAGATGACAGAGGCCTCTATTTGGCAGCTTGGACTTAATGGAAAGAGCACAGGCCTGGGAGTCAGAGGAACGTGGACTTTTATCCCGGCTCTGCCTGCTGTGTGACCTTGGGTAAGTAAGTCACTGAACACTAAACAGTAAGTCAAGAGAAGCAGCGTGGCTTAGTGGAAAGAGCCTGGTCTTGGGAGTCAGAGGTCGTGGATTCTAATCCCGGCTCTGCCACTTGTCAGCTGTGTGACTTGGGGCCAGCCACTTCACTTTTCTGGGACTCAGTTACCTCATCTGTAAAATGGGGATTAAGACTGTGAGCCCCATGTGAGACAACCTGATGACCTTGTATCTACCCCAACGCTTAGAACAGTGCTTGGCACATAGTAAGCGCTAACAAATACATTATTATTATTATTAACATCTCTAAGCCTCAATTTCCTCATCTGCAAAATTGGGATTCACTACTTCTTCTCCATCCTACTTAGACTGTGTCCCCCATGTGGGACCTGAATATCTTGTATCCACTCCAGTGCTTAGTACGGTGCTTGGCACATAGCACTTGGTTCTAGGGAGGGAGCCACATAATAATGATAATAATAATAGTGGTATTCATTAAGTGCTTACTATGGGCCATTGTATTAATTTGGCAGGGCCAGTTTGAGGCGTAAGCAAGTTAGACTTCACCCAGGGTCACTGGTTCTAAGCTCCCCAAGAAGAGCTGAGCTTATGCCCTGCTCTTCCCAACCCCAGTGGTGAGGGTGTTTGGTGGCACTGGATAAAACTGGCACTGTCCCTTATTGAACATGAGGCATTTGGGGGCCCCTCTGGGCTCGAGCCAGGGAGAGAGTCTCTGAAGGAGTGGAGTCACTGGAATAGCTAGTAATTCTGCAGTATCAATCAATCAATAGTATTTATTGAGCACTTACTGTACTAAGTGCTTGGGAGAGTAGACTAAGCTCGCCACGGGCAGGGAACGTGCCTGCTAACTTCTGTTGTACTCTCCCAAGTCCTTAGTTCAGTGTTCTGCATATGACAGTAAATACTATTGATTGCTACACTTCAACAGAGTTGATGGTCATGTTACCTGCCCATAACAAAATGTTCTGGGTAACGATGGATTCACAAGCACTGTACTAGGAGTACTATCATCAAAGTAAAAGGCACAGTGCCTGTCAAAGAGTCATAGTTAATAGTATTTATTAAGCACTTACTACTAGATGCAAAGGCCAGTGCTAAACATTGGGGGGAAAACCCATTTTACCTTCTGAGATCCTTAAGTGATGCTTCTTTGGTAGGTCTTAATATGCTCCTGCCACTCTGCATTTGAAGTACTAAACCATATTCTGTAGGTTCAAGTCAAATCACATAAGCATAGTTGTCTTTTGGGGCAGAAATATGTTACATGAGGTGAAGAGCACATTGCAGAGATTAAAGAGGTACAGCATTTAGAATCATGAAAACTTCTTAGAGGTCTATATTGTAATGATCTTTTAACGCCTTTCAACTTTGCTGGCAGCAAAATTAAAAGCCTGATCTTTTAGATTTGCTACATACTATACCTGGCACTTGATCACTTCAAAATTGAGTAGTCAAACCTGGTTAATCTGAATCACTTTGCAAACTTCATTACATTACTTGGATTTTTAAAAATCCCATCAAGTTTAATAACCACATATCCTATGGCTGATTATCACTTAAATCTTAATATCCAGGCATTTGGATAAACCAACGGAGATTAATCCTTTGCAGGATCCTTGTCACTACAGAAGGCAATGCGCAAAAGCAACAAACTGGCCGGCATGAGAGGGTTAACTGGAGCTGTATATACTCAAATGCCTTCTCAACATTTTGGCCAGATGCGAGACATGATTTGGGCCTGTTCTAATATAAAACAGGTTGTTATTATTAGCATATATGAAATTTTTGTGAGTGATTCACCTAAATCTACAAGGCATTTAGTGTATTTCCAGGACTGTGCTGATCATGGAAGGGGAGTGAGAGAGGGAGAAGGCACAGTCAGGTGTTGGTGTCCTATTGATATTCCCTGGCACAACTGCAGAGTTGACTTAATAATACAGCAGCAAACTTAAGTTTTCTTCAATCAACTGATTGCTGTCAGTTCAGTCTTCACAACATCGCTGAAATCCTCCCTTTCCTCTCCACCCAAACTGCTACCACGTTAATCCAAACACTTATCCTATCCCGCCTTGATAACTGTATATGCCTCTTTGCTGATCTCCGTTTCCTGTCTCTCCCCACTCCAGTCCATACTTCACTCTGCTGCCCAGATCATTTTACTACAGTCATTCAATCCGTATTTCCCCAGTCTTCAAGAACCTCTAGTGGTTGCCTTTCCACCTCTGCATCAAACAGAAACTCCCTACCCTCAGCTTTAGAGCACTCAATCATCTTTCCCCCTCCTACCTTACCTCACTGCTTTCCTACTACAATCCAGTCCTCACACTTCACTAATGCCAACCTGCTCACTGTATCTAGATGTTGCTGCCAATTTCTCATCCATATCCTGCCTCTGGCTTGGAACACCCCCTCTCTCTTTGTATCCTCACCCCACCTTCAAGGCTTTTTTGAAGGCACATCTCCTCCAAGAGGCCTTCCCTGACTAGGCCTTCATTTCCTCTTCTCCCACTCCCTTTTGCACTGCCCCTTGCACTTGGATTTGCACCCTTTATTCACCCCTCCCTCAGCTACACAGCACTTACATACATATCTTTAATTTGTTTATATCAATATCTTTCTCGCCCTCTGGACTGTAAGGGCAGGAAACATGTCTACTAAGTTTCATTGTACTCTCCCAACCACTCAGTACAGTGCTCTGCACACAGTAAACGCTTAATACAATTGATTTATATTAATGTCTGTCTCCCCCCATCAAGACTATAAGCCCGTCATGGGCAGAGAATGTGTCCGCTTATTGTACTGGACTCTCCCAAGTGCTTAGTACCGTGCTGTGCACGTAGGAACAGCTCAATAAATACGACTGAATGTATTGATTGATTGTGGGAAAGAGCTATATTCCACAGAATCATTATTTCATATTTGTTGAGCGCTAACTACTAAGAGCTTGGAAAGTACAATTCAGCAACAGAGAGAGACAATCCCTGCCTACATGGGCTCACAGCCTAGAAGGTGAAAAAGATTCTCATTCACCAGCAAGGACTATAGTCATATATTATCACACACACACATGCACACACGCATATATATACATGTACACATATATGCATATACGTGTGTATACATATATACACATGTGTATATATACATATATGTATATGTGTGTATATGTGAATATATGCATATGATATATATTCATATATCATGATGACTATACTCCCCATCAAGGTCTGGGTTTATGTTAGGGTGGGACAAATTTCAGGATGGCAGATTTAAGCTTTGGGAAGTCCTGCCTTCAGAATGAGCAAGTCTTGGTCCAGAGACTTAAGAACCAAGAGACTGTGCAAAAGAATTGATAATGGTGGTAATGGTTTGGGCAGTGCCATTCACACCCTCTCGACTTCTCATTTAAGCAGTTGCATCCTTAATGTATCTTCTGTGTAAACGTTTTCTCTCCCAAGGCATAGTGGGAAGAACATGAACCTGGGAGTCAGAGGATGAAAGTTTTAATTCCAGCTCTGCCTCTTGTCTGCTGGGTGACCTCAAGCAAGTCATTTCACTTTTCTGTGCCTGAGCTTCCTCATCTGAAAAATGGGGCTTTAATCCTACTCCTTCTCCCTTAGACTGTGAGCTCCATGTGGAAAAGAGATTTTATCCAGCCTGATTATCTTGTATACCCCAGTGTTATTATTATTATTACTAACACAGAACAGACATTGGCAAAGCGATGTTGTGAGGATGAGTTTCCTAGAAACCCCATTTACAATCAAGACTGGTTTCTAGTGTCCAAAATAGGAATTGACGGCCTCAGGCAGATTCCAGCTTGTCCATGTTCACCTGCTTCAAGTGGAGAATCATTTTCCCAGCCACAGCTCTGCCCACTCCACCCTTCCCCAGCAATTCCCTAAAGCCTATGCAAGAGCTAGCAGAAGGAGAGTAGAGTAGATGCATGTAGCAGAAGGTAAATTCCCTAAAGGCAGAATTCTCCCTCTAGACTGTAATAATAATAATGATGATATTTGTTAAGCAGTTATTATGTGCCAAGCACTGTTCTAAGCATTGGGGTTGATACAAGGTAATCAGGTGTCCCACGTGGGGCTCACAGTCTTAAACCCCATTTTACAGATGAGGCACAGAGAAGTTAAGTGACTTGCCCAAAGTCACACAGCTGACAAGTGGTGGAGCTGGAATTAGAACCCACAACCTCTGACTGCCAAGTCCAGACTCTTTCCACTATGCCACACTGTAGGCAATGTGTGTTTATTGTTATATTGTACTCTCTCAAGTGCTTAGTAGAGTGCTTCACACAAAGTAAGTACTCAATAAGTACGACAATGAATGAATGAAGAATTTCCCCAAGTTGATGTCTGCCATCCTGCTCCTGGACACATTCTCCAGTCCTGTATGTTATCGCTAGTCACCTGGGCAAGGAGGCGGCTGAATATTCTGGAATTTGTGCAAAGATTGGAAACTCACTCTCTCCCCCACCCTAATATCATCATATATCCATGGCAGTCCCTTTCCCCAAACACTAGAAGGCCATACCCCTACCCCCCTTCACCTCCCCTCTGCTAAGCCCTCTTTCCCCCCTTTCCCTCTGCTCCTCCCCCTCTCCCTTCCCCTCCCCTCAGCACTGAACTCGTTGGCTCAATTGTATATATTTTCATTACCCCATTTATTTTGTTAATGAGATGTACATCACCTTGATTCTATTTATTGCTATTGCTTTAATGAGATGTTCATCCCCTTGATTCTATTTATTGCTATTGTTTTTGTCTGTCTCCCCCGATTGGAATGTAAGCCCGTCAATGGGCAGGGACTGTCTATCTGTGGCCGATTTGTACATTCCAAGCACTTAGTACAGTGCTCTGCACATAGTAAGCGCTCAATAAATACTATTGAATGAATGTTTTGCAAATAATTAGGTTAAACTGCAGGTGCTTTTAATGTAAGTAGGTGTTATCTAATCTGATGGGCGCATTATAGTATAGAGAACTAAACTGGCTAAGCCTGAGGCCAGCTCTTGCAAAAGCAGACTAATAAATAGTTGATATGACACCCACCCAATGAACAAATCAGCTAATGTGGTTGACAAGTCTGAATAGATAAATAATCTACATTTCTTCATCTCCTGCCCAGAATATCCTAAACTCTTTGTTCCTAGACAATAAGGGACTTTCATCTTCAGAGGTTTGAAGGCAAATTAATTATAATTAAAAATTACAAAATATGATGACACACTGGAGTTGTAATCTAATATGCTTAACATTACAAGTTTGTCTTGACCACGGTCCCACTCAATTTAAACTGAATTCTGTCCCTTGGGATTCTGTCAACTTGATATATTATGATTGGGTCATACGCATGGAAGTTGGGTGGTGATTCCAGTTTTCAGGAAACAGTCTGAGGAACATGTCATCATCTTCACCATCGTCAGTAAGTGCTGAGCCTCAGTCGCATTCAGAACACAGTACTAGTCACTTGAGAACATGAAACAGAAGACGTGGCTCTGCCTTCAAGGAGCTTCCAATCTAATGAAGGGGACAAGTGGGTATAAATTGCCAAATGTACACCAAGTAAAAGAGTGAAGATACAATTGATAAAAATCATTAACAATTAAATGTATAGCTAACAAATCAATTAATAGCATTCATTGACCACTTTACGCAAAGCACGGTACTCAGTACTTGAGAGTACAATAAAATTAGACACAATCCCTGCTTCAAGGAGTGTACAATCTAGAAGGAGAGACAGGTAGTAAAATAGATTACAAGTAGGGGAAGGAACAGTATAAAGGTATGTTTGTAAGTGCTTTGGAAAGTCTTCCTGAAGAGATGTGATTTTAGTAGGGCTTTGAATATGGGGAGAGTAGTGGTCTGCCAGAGGTAAAAGGAGAGGAAGTTCTAGACAGAAGAGAGGATATGAGCAATGGGTCAGTGGAGAGAGAGACAAGAGCAAGACACAGTGAGTAGGTTTGTAATAGAGAAGCAAAGTGCTTGGGCTGGGTTGTAATGGGAGAGAAATGAAGATAAAAAGTGGGAGGAGAGTTAATTGAGTGCCTCAAAGCCAAAGGTGAGGAGTTTCTGCTTGATGCCGAGAAGGATGGGCAACCTCTGGTGGTTTTTGATGAATGTGGAGACACACTCAGAGGTATATGTGTGTTACTGTGTGTGTGTGTGTGTGTGTGTGTGTGTGTGTGTGTTAAGGTGCCATGTGATGACATGATCAGGAAGGTGAAATAAATCTTATGAGGAAGGCCTCTCAGACGAGGTGGCTTGGGTCAAGGGCTTTTGAAAGTAGAAATGGGTGAATATTGGCTTATTTGAGGTGAGGCAGAACTCCATTCAGTAGGGAAAGATGAGAACAATGAGTCAGAAAGAAGAATCATGACCAAGGTTCAGTGAGAAGGTAGGCTTGGAATGAGAAAACAGTGTGCACTGGGGTGCAGTAGCAGGAGAGAGCAGATAGAAACGGGGAAGGACTTTGAATCTGATGTATGCATAGCAGACTGTGACCATCACAAAAGGGGCTTGGGAATTATAATTCAGAGCCAAATCACCTCTTTCTGTTTAAAATTAAATGTACTGTTAAGGCTAGGAGTAAGCTTTGAATTAGAAATCTCTTGAGTAAGAAAATTTCGCTCCTTTCTCCTGCTGGTTTGTCTTTCTGACTTCAAAACAAGGTAACAGTGCATTGACTTATACTCTGAGCACAATTTTGGAAACAATGATGAAAAGACACTTTGGAGGACTATCCTTTTAGAGGAGAGCTTAGCTTTTGTGCAACCCAGAAAAATTGGCCTACAACACTTCAACAGAAAGCTTCAGCAAATTTCTAATGGCTCCAGCCACTGGCTGTAGAATACAAGTAAGGCACCAAAACTGTTAGTTAAGAGACTTTGGTTCTTATCCCAACTCTTCCCCAGCCTACTATATGACTTCAGAAGTCATTTAACCTCTCTGGACCTCTCCTCATCTGTAAAATGGGTATAGGATGCTTACGAGATGTTCTTCCCCTTGACGCTGTTTAGTGCCATTGTTCTTGTCTGTCCGTCTCCCCCGATTAGACTGTAAGCCCGTCAAACGGCAGGGACTGTCTCTATCTGTTGCCGACTTGTTCATCCCAAGCGCTTAGTACAGTGCTCTGCACATAGTAAGCGCTCAATAAATACTATTGAATGAATGAATGAATACTCTCCCTCACTCAAACTCTGAGCCTTTTGTGGGATACAACTGAGTCCATTCTGTTTCAACCCTAATGCTTAACATGGTTTATGGCACTTGGTAAATTAATACATACAGTAATAAGAAATTAGAAATTCATATTTTTTAGGGACGACATCAAATTAGCAAATACTTCTGAATACCTTCTCACTCACCAATCTGCTAACGGGAGCATGGACCACTTAAATGTGGAATCAGGGAATCCTGATGCATGACTCGGAATGTGAGATGCGGGAGAAGAGGCCCAGGAAGTAATGATAATCTGCATTCACTGTAATGATCACTAAATTTAGAACAGGAAAAAAACTCACTGGTTTCTTTTGCCTGGTGTTAAGTGGGGTTTGCACATCTTTCCTTCTGATTGGAGATAGAGGAATATCAGAAACAGGCTGGCTGACATAAACAAGCAAGGCCACACTTAGAAATAGCTTCTCTACAATGATCAGTCCATTACCCCCAAAGCATGGTGGGTAGGGAATGTGTCGCTTTTTGTGTTGAAATCTGTAAAATGCTTAATTCCGTGCATTGCTGGGGAGGGAGGATGGCATTTAGTAAATACTGTATTAATGGTATTTACTGAGCACTTAGCCTGTGGGGAGCACTAAGCTTTTAGAGGAGTAAAACAAAAGAAAGTAACTTGGTACTCGCCCTTATCAAGTTTATAATCTAATGGGGAAGACTGGCTAATATATGTTATTTACAAATAATGGAAGCAGAAGGGAGAACAAGAATATTACCAGTAGCCTTAAGACTGGACAGATGGAATAATAGGCTAAGAGAACATACATAAGGGCTGGGAGATAGTATAAATGCATAAGTGCTAAAGGACACCAGACAGAATCATAATACCTCATTCAATAATTCCTTGTTTTTTATGCAGTGCTTTTATTTTTCAAAACACTTTCCAATTAATTCTCTCATTTAACTCTTACAACATTCCTGAGAGGTAGGGAGAGGGAGGTGCTATTATTCCATTTTACAGCTAAGGAAACTGAGGCCCGGAGAGGATAAGTGACCTGCCTAAGGTCAGGCAGCAGGGAGAAGAGCCAGGACTAGAACCATTATTTCCAATAGACCACAAGACCAATATTTAACGAATGAGGTTTCTAGCATTGCAGGAAGAAAAACTTAAGTTTTTTGACCTGTACTATTATAACAATTCTGCATCGTGAGTGTTTGGAAATCTATCTGCTCTTTATAAAGAAATGCCCTCAGGGTGTCCTAGAAGAAAGTTTGATTCCAAAAACGTATTGAGTGGCCCAGTTTGAATTTTGAGATCCAGACAAACATTTCCTGCCTTTCTCTGCCCTGCACCCCCAAGAACCAATAGTTTATTGTTCCAGATCAATGAAATAAAGGTCTCCCACTTCCCATACCACCAAGTGACCTTGCCCCTTGCCATAATTAGTGGCAAACTTCAATATGCAATCCAAAAGACCGCCTAATTAAAAAGTGTAATTAATTTACATAGATCATTCAGAATGGTTAGATTAGATAGCTTATGAAGATAATGTAAAACTCTTGACTGCCTCTATTGGCTCCATTCCCTACTATTCCTCCGCTCCAAGGTATTTCCATGGGAATGAGTTTATCAAAGTGGAAAAGGCGTGGAAGGGATGGTTCTGGCTAATCACTGTGACCCATTTAAAGCTTTGCAATTATTTTTACCAATTACTGACTCTCAAACATACAGTGGCTGAGCCACCTCTTTAGAAGCAGTGTGTCCACCTTCAGCTGGGAGGAGGCATAAGGTGGGGAAGCGAGAAAGTCAAACACCTCACGGCATACGATAATGTTGGAGTGCCCGGGGGGGAGGGGAGGCAGCCAAAGATGAAACATCCATCCTGAGTCAGAAGTGGAACTTATGGTAACAGGAACTTGGGAAGCATGGCCTAGTGGATACCCTGGGAGTCAGAAGGATGTGAGTTCTAATACTGGCTCCACCACTTGTCTGCTGGGTGACTTTGGGCAAGTCACTTAACTTCTCTGTGCCTCAGTTACCTCATCTGTAAATGGGAATTAAGACTGTGAGCCCCATGGGAGACAGGGACTTTGTCCAACCTGATTAGCTTGTAGCATTACACAATGATGTTACATGGATCAAGGAGATGGCTGTGAATTCTTCCCCACTTAAGGGTGTCCAAATATCTGAAGCAGGTCCTGGCCATGAGGGGTGTTCTTAAACATTATTTAAGTGGCCTCAGGGGGCTGGCTATGTATTAGTGTAGTCCCTGACCTCAGAGCTTACTGCCTAATAAAGCAGAACAGATTAAGTTGAAATTAGGGGAGGGGGGTGTTTCTCACGTGTTATAATCCAGTGGCACTTTCTGTGGTCTAGATGTGTTGCAAAACCAATAAAATTTCCTTTCCCCACAAAAAAACAGCAGAAGCATAGGGAGAGTCCAGAAGCGGTGGCCCTTGTTCTGATTTCCACAGAATTCTACTTAGAATATACCCTTCCTCAACACTTCCCTCCCCTTCCCTCTCAGTTAATGGCTCCTACTTTTTGGTTACAACTTTAATCATAAATAAATAATGATGATGCCATTTGTTAAACAGTTAATATGTGCCAAACACTGTTCTAAGCACTGGGGTTGATGCAAGGTAATCAGGTTGTCCCACATGGGGCTAACAGTCTTAATCCCCACTTTACAGATGAGGTAACTGAGGCAAAAAGAAGTTAAGCAACTTGCCCAAAATCACATGGCTGACAAGTGGCAGAGCCAGGATTAGAACCCGTGACCTCAGACTCCCAAGCCCGTGCTCTTGCTACTGAGCCATGCTGCTTCTCTAACTTTCCAACTGGTTCCTCCCAAAGTAACCTTCTCATCCTGCATCATTTTTGACTCTCCCAACTCGGACCTCTTGCTAAGTAAAGGTCAATAAAGGTTCACTTTTCATCCCACGTAGCCACCAAGTATTCATTTTATCAATCAATCAGTTGTACTTATTGAGCATTTACGGCATACAGAACACAGTACTAAGCACCTGGGAGAATACAATACAACAGAGTTGGTAGACATGTTCCCTCCCGACAACAAGGTTACAGTCTAGAGGGGGAGACGGACATTAATATGAATAAATAAGTCACTATGTAATTTACATAATACATACATAAATGTCTTCTCCTACTCCCCTCTGCATCACACTTACTTCCTTGGTTCTTCCCCCATCCCAATCCCAAAGTACTTATGTACATATCTGTATCATTTATTTGTACTGATTGTCTTCTCCCTTCTAGACTGTAAGTTTATTGTGGGCAGGAAATGTGTTCGTTTACGTAGTATTGTACTCTCCCAAACATTTAGTACAATGCTCTGCACACAATAAGTGTTCAATAAAAGTGATTGATTGAATGAATGAATGAATCAATAAGTGCTGCAGGGCTGAGGGAAGGGTGAATAAAGGATGCAAATCCACCTACTGTGTGCTGAGCAATGTACTAAGCAATGAGGAGAGTACAATAGCAATACTACAATGCTACCCTCAAAGTCAGTCACAAAATTATGTACCAAAAAGGAGAAAGAAAAAAATGGGTATGCATACGAGTAAGTGCTGTGGGTGGGTGATAGTGCATAATCAATCAATCAATGATATTGTGTGCTTACTATGTGCAGAGCCCTGTACTAAGTGCTTAAGTGCATAATTGGCTCAGAAGGGTTGAAATGGTAGTTGGGTTGATATCATTTACGCCAGACTACTTGTTTTGTTTTGTTTTGTTGTCTGTCTCCCCTGATTAGACTGTGAGCCCATTGTTGGGCAGGGATTGTCTCTTTCTGTTGCCGAATTGTACATTCCAAGCGCTTAGTACAGTGTTCTGCACATAGTAAGTGCTCAGTAAATACGATTGAATGAATGAATCATTAGGGGAGCTCCTTGTCTCTTGCTTAGTGCTATACAGGAGAACAGTCCTGCCTCCCCCGCTCCTCAGACTGATAGGTACTAACCCGAGGGAGCCAAACGATGTAGAATTTTTTCCTAGGATTTTGAGTTCCCTTAGAGAACAAATGGAATTCGAGTTTTCCAGTTGCTAGAACCAGATTAATTACTGTACTAATTGCTCAGCAGAAAGAATGTCAGCATGGCACCAAGCCAACAGAAATGGGGCGATTTTCTTAGAACACCAAGAGGGTGGAACAAAAATAGCACCAGGCACTACAAGTAGCAAATGCAACAGGTAGAGAAAGGTGGAAGGGATTATCTGTCATCTACTGGTTTTATCTGCCTGAAATACTCTCACTGACTAAGCATCTCTCCATCAACCAGCCTGGTATTCCCTCCCTGCTATCTGACAGAGCACCACTTTCCTCACCTTCAAAGACCTCAACTAAGCCCTCATTTTTCTTACTTCCTCTCTTTCTGCATCACCCTTGTTCTTCATTCATTCATTAATTCATTTAATCGTATTTATTGAGTGCTTACTGAGTGCAGAGCACTGTACTAAGTACTTGGAAAGTACAATTCAGCAATAAAGAAAGACAATCCCTGCCCACACCGGGTTTACAGTCTAGAAAGGGGAAGACAGGTTTGTACCCTGTAAACATTTAATATTCATCCCACCCTCAGTCCCACAGCACTTAGGTACATATCTGTATTTTATTTTAATGTCTGCCTCTGCTTCTAGCCTGTAAGCGCCTTGTGAGCAGGGAATGTGACTGCTAATTCTGTTGTACTGTACTTTCCAAAACGCTCAATAAAGAGCTCTGCACACTATAAGCAGTTAATAAATATCATTGATCAATTGATTAGAGTGCTGGGGTCGATCCAAAATAATCAGATGGGATATAGTCCCTGTCCCACACAGTGTTTATAATCTAAGAGGCAGGGAGAGCAGGTATTATATCCCTATTTTACAGATTAGGAAATGGAGGCTCAGATAGGTTAAATGACTTGCCCAAGATCACACAGCAAGTCAGTGGCAAAAGTGGGATTAGATTCTGCTTCTCCTGACTCAGTCCCATGTTCTTTCTACTAATCATCATCATCTTCTTCTTCGATGGTATTTATTTAGCACTTACTATGTGCCGAGCACCATTCTAAGCACTTGGGAGAGTACAATACAACAGACTTGGAAGGCATGTTCCCTGCCCAAAATGAGTTTACAGTCTAGAGAGGATGAGCTTACGCTGCCTCTCCAGAAAGGGAAATAATGGTTAGAATTTCTCAAGTTAAGGAACTGATTGTCAGATGTAGGTGTGCTGAGAACATGCACATCCCTGTCTTGGGCAGGATATTCCTACTGTCGCGCTGTTCCTAGAAATAAGCCAGGCTAGGCTGGACCACTAGATCCCATAACGGGCCCTTGGCCTCAGTGCTTTTCATCACTGCGTGATGAAAGGGGAAGGGATCACCCCAAGTCACAGCCAGATGGGAGGCAGCTGGCCTCGTCACAGCTCTGTCTTGGAGCAGTCCAAAGAGAGGGAGAGCTAATGGTGTCCTCACAGCCTCCCCCTCTCAGCCCAAGCCAGAAGGGTAAAGAAAGCTCAACTAGAGAAATTCAACTAGGAAAATCTCCAGTGGAAGCCGTGACTCCCTCTAGGGGAAAGGGAGCAAGCATCTTGGAGCAAGCAAGGGAGGCAAGTCATTCTGTCATCATCAATGGTATTTATTGAGCACTTTCAGTGTGCACAGCACTGTACTAAGTGCTTGGGAGAGTACAATACAACAGAGTTGGTAGCCATGTTTCCTGTCCACATCAAGCTTACAGAATCCAGGCTGGTGACCTGACCAGGGAAGGTTGAAGGGGCACAGAGTCTGATCCTGACCACATACCTGGGAATCTGCAACATTATAACATCAAAGGCAGAAGGCCAGGTTGAGAGATGTCATCTGGGTCATGGCCCGGGAGAGGGTGAAGTCAAGAAAGGCCCCCGTTGTCCAAGAAGTCTATGGTTGGCAACTCAGGGTAATAATTAATAATAATGATCATGGTACTTTTAAGTGCTTACTATGTGTCAAGCATTGTATTAAGCAGTGGGGTAGATTCAAGTTACTTAGACACAGTCCCTATCCCTCATGGATCTTACAGCCCAAATAAGAGGGAGAACAAATAGTTAATCCCCATTTTCTCCCTCTCTAGACTGTAAGCTCATTGTGGTCAGGGAGCTGGTCTACAAACTCTCCTGTATTGTCCTCTCCCAAGCATTTAGTATAGTGCCCTGCACACAGTAAGTGCACAATAACTACTATTGATTGATTTTACAGAGGATGAAACTGAGGCACAGAGACTTGATTTTCATTTGGGATTTCCAAGTATATTGATTAAAACCTTCCACGTCAATTTTTTTTTGCTCTGAAATTCTTGAAGACAAAAGAATCAAGGTTTTGCCTAGCAGTCTAGTGTGTTTTCTTCAATGATCAGATAATAGATCTGATCAGGGGAAGCAGCGAGGTTTAGTGGAAAGAGCCTGGGCTTCGGAGTCAGAGGTCATGGGTTCGACTCCCGGCTTTGCCACTTGTCAGCTGTGTGACTGTGGGCAAGTCACTTAACTTCTCTGTGCCTCAGTTACCTCATCTGTAAAATGGGGATTAACTGTGAGCCTCACATGGGGCAACCTGATTACCCTGTATCTACCCCAGCGCTTAGAACAGTGCTCGGCACGTAGTAAGAGCTTAACAGATGCCAACATTATTATAATCGATCAACAGTACTTACCGTATATTCTGGGGAGATTGCAATAGAATTAGTAATTGATCAATTAAGAAAGTGTTATTTATTGAGCGCTTACTATGTGCAAATCACTGTACTAAGTACTTGGGAGAGTACAACAGAGTTGGTAGACTCATTTCCTGCTCACAACGAGCTTACAGTCTAGAGGGAGGGACAAAAACTTATCATTAGTTTTTCACTCTGTTAAAGTACCTGTTGGATGTATTTTCCTTTTCCTGAGCTGGAAGTTTAATTTTAATCTCTCGAAGAGTTTTTGCTTTTAACAAGGGAAAAACCCAGGATTGTAATGTTGACACTGAGAGGTCTCTGTACTCCAGGGCTATAAGCTGGTGTGAAAATGAATGGGAATGAGTAGATACTACTGCCTATGAGTGATTATGCATCTCTCCAAATGCATTCTGAGGAGGCCTCTGACCACTGGGGTAATTTCGCAGGCCCTACAGAACTCATATATTCACCCAGCAAGAAGATGCTTCATAGGGATTTTTGTTTTCCTCCATCAAAACTCGAGTTCCAGCTAGGACAGATCTTAACCACTTGTCAGCTGTGTGACTGTGGGCAAGTCACTTAACTTCTCTGGGCCTCAATTACCTCATCTGTAAAATGGGGATTAAGACTGTGAGCCCCATGTGGGACAACCTGATTTCCTTGTGTCTACCCCAGCGCTTAGAACAGTGTAAGCGCTTAACAAATACCAACATTATTATTAACACATGCCATCATTATTATTATTATTACCTTGTGGATGAAATTTATCTTGGGGGGGTGAGGTGCTGTACTCCATGGATTGAGCTTCACCACATCTTCACACACAGACACAGACATACACACACACACAACAAAATAACCTCTAGCCCCAACACCCGTGCACACATTGCACTACATATACGGCATGCCACACTACACAAATTACACCACTTGCAGTGTGCGCACATACTCAATATATATACACTGCATTCACAATATACATAATCAGTCAATCAATCAATGGAATTTATTGAGCACTTACTATGTGCCAACTGTAAGCTTGTTAAGGGCGGGGAATGTGTCTGCTACTTCTGTGGTATTGTACTCTCCCAAGTGCTTAGTACAGTGCTCTGCACATGGTAAGTAGCTCATAGATTGATTGCAGAGGACTTTACTTAAGCACTTGGGAGAGTACAATACAATAGAGTTGGCAGTCACGTCCCCTGGTCTCTATATTCACATACACAAACACTCTTCTCGTATTAAGCCCACACAGAGACCTCACACAATACATGCAAGCCCCATAGGCATGAATCACGCACGTGATATGCACACACCACGAACCACACCTACAGACACACTATACAGTTGTAATATGGCATAGTGAATAGAACACGGGCCTGGGAATCAGAAGCCCATGGGTTCTAATTTCCATCTCTGCCATTTGTCTGCGGGGTGACCTTGGGCAAACC